>NC_045427.1:571870103-572173133 GCF_902635505.1 Sarcophilus harrisii | reverse complement strand
GGTCAATATAATAGTAAATGTATTTAATACAGAGAAATGGATCATCATCCATTTATCTAACAGTATAAAATTATGTACATTATTAATTTTCTAGAGAATTAAAATTTATTCTTTCAAGGGTGAAAACTATAATTTAAAAAAATTGGTTGGAATGGGCATAATTTTTCCCAATTAGGCAAATCTTTCTTCTTTAACAAAACCCACTGAAGAAAATTTAATTTTTCTTGATGATCAAAACTTCAATATTTCAAAACAGTAATTTGATTGACTTGATTTGGATACTACTTCTACTGGTAATACTACCATTGTTTCCATTCTACATCACATTCCTTCTACATCTTAATATATAGGTTCAGGGATCATTGCAGTAAACAAGATTCATTATCTGATGGCTAAATTTTGGTGATATGATCCTGTAAAATTAGTCATGTTGGTCCTCAGATTATAGCCAATTCCAATGTTCATACTTGAAGGATTTTCCATTTCTTACACTTTTCCTGAACTTCTAATTCATTGGTAAGACCTACATACACATGTTGGCTTTGAAAGAGGTATCATTATGAATAATTATTCTAATATTATATAGTAAGGCATTTAAGAGACATAATAAAAGTTTGATATTTAATCCCAGATTTATGATTTTTAATTCCTCTGAACTTTTAAGAACTGTTTTGTTATTATACTTTTGAGTATGTTATTGTTATGCTATAATCATCAGTTTTCAATCATCAGTTGTTATAACATAAGATGGCATTATTGCCTTAAGCAAACCTTCGCTCTTTTAATTTTTAAAATTTCACTCACTTCCCATTATACCACATGCTTATATTTGTAAAGATGAAGCCTCAGAGTTAACATTTGCTACAAGTTTACAGACCATGCCATACAAGGACAGGGCCCAATATCAGTTTATTCTTCCTACTTTTCCTACCTTTCCTAATACCATTTAACAATTAATAGTGATGTGACATGACTAATGTGGACATAACCTTTACATTATTGCACATGTTCAACCTATATCAGATTGCTTACCATCTTGGGAAGGAGAGGGAGAAAAATTTGGAACTCAAAATCTTTACATGTAATTGAAAAAAATTATTAACTTAAAAAATAATGATGTCTGCAGTTTTCACATGCACGCATCAACTTTCAAATAGATCCATATGATAAATTTTTTCTTTTATATTTAGCCTAGATTTATCTCTGCCTTTTCCAATGCAGTCCTTGAGAATTCCTTTATACTCTATCATATATTGGAAAAATCAATGCCAATAACAATATCCTTAACTAAAGGGTGTTATAGTATATTATATTATAATACCTATTTGCAATGGAGGAGAGATAGGTGATTCTGGGTTGTTAAAGAATATTTGACTGGATTGTAAATTTGGGGAGATCATGGCAAGCTGGAATTCTTTCACATGTGAATCATGAAATATACTGTAAGGTCAAGAATTTTGAAGGAGATAAGAAAACAATATCAAATAAAAGAAAAAATTCAATGAGAAGATACCATGTTTAATTGAGACAAATTCAACTTGGTTTAAAAAATAGAAAGTCTATTAAACAATACACTTTCCTAAGGATATTGAACAAATGTAAATTAATTGCCTAAACAAGGAGACTAAAGAAGAATATGGAATTTATTTCAGCTGACAAATATCTAATCTCTTTGCTAAGTAGAAAGATATGGCACCAAAGGAAATACTGGTTTAGAACATAAATAGTCCTGAGTCAAGTGTTAGGACTAAAATAGTCTGCTCTTTTTAGACCAAATTTGGAATGTAGGGGAGAGAGACAGAGAGAAAGAGAGACAAAGAGAGAGAAAGAGACAGAGAGAGAGAGAGAGACAGAGAGAAAAAGGGAGGAAGGGAGGGAGAGCTAGATTACATTCTAGAAGGAATACTCATAAAATGGAGAATCTTTACTTACAATAGAGTTTTAAAAATGATAACATATCTCAAGTTCATATTATATAAAGATTGACTAAAGGAACTAGCAATATTTAGCTTGGAGAAAAAAAGACAGAAGAGATATGAGAATTTCATTTATATGCTTGAAGGTTTGCTCTTTTTCAATTTAGTTCTATAGGACACCTTTAGAAGTAGTAGATAAAATTTTTAGAGGTGCATTTAGTTTCAATTACAAGGGAAACTTCCTAAAAATTAGAATGATCTAAAGGTGGAATTAGCTGTTTCAGAAGGTGATGGCTTAGTGGATGTCTTCCAGCAAAGTCTGAATGACTAATTGGTAGGTATGTTATATACATAGGTTTTGTTCACATAAAAGTGACTGAGATCCCTTGCAAAGCTGATATTCTACAATTCATTTAAAGGTACAACTCATATCCCAGATGGTTTTACAAAGTCTTTTTTTCAATTCATAGACTTTCAAAAACCTTCTCCTAACTACATGTTGCTGTTATTCATGTTACACTTATCATTACTTGTTAGTTCTTTTCCTAAGAATAGATGGCAGACTTCCAGATTAGAACTATTTTTGAGGATCTTTCAATTAAAAACAAAAAAAAATTTTTCCACAGTACCTAATACATAGTTACTAGTGAGTAAATATTAACTGACAAAGTATTTGTATTTTGGTTTAGGAATATGTGTGCATTTTAAATTTTAATCTATTTAATATCTCTAATTTTAACACTTTGATGGTAGGGAGCAGGCACATCTGTCAATGTCTTCACTACCTGGGTACATTAGGAATTCTTATTTTATTGTTTATGATTCTAAAGCTAAAACAAAACAAACAACATACAGACTAGTTTGCTTTTCTAAACTTCTCAGCTTAGACTCTGACTATTCTGAGTTAAAGATTCTACTGTGAAAGTTTTTAAAATTTAAAATATACATCTTTTCTCACTCCTCCCCTAAAATAATTCCAGCTCCCTTAAAAATCAATCTTGGATAGTCTTCTAAGAACCCTCAATATAAAAGGATAATTGTCACAAAAAATTGTACCATTATAATAGCTATAATTATAAAAAGTTTTCATTTAAAATGTAAAATTCAGATTAATATGAAAACATTTTAAATATTAAATATTATAAATGTGGTAAAATCATAAAAAATTAAGAGTGATTATTATTTCATTTTTTTTACAAATATATGAGAAAATCCTCAAATAGTAGAGGACCACTCAATATCAAAATCAAACAAATAACAAAATTAAATGTTTTGCTATTATATCTGATGTTATCATAGAAAAATATTTGCAATTTAAATTCTGAAAATCAAAAATTAAAGGTTACTGAAATATTTTTGTTATCCAAATATTTTACATTTTTAAAAACCAGGACAAATACTACTAGCAAAGTGCCAAATTTCAATTGCAATTATTTGTGTAACTATGTAAGCAGCTTTTTATATATTCCATAAAAATCTATAAGCTACATTTCATTAATAGTTTTATTGACTAATGTCCTGCAGAGTCTAGCTTCATTTCACTTTGTGGACAGAATTTTAATGCATTCAAACTACATTTAGATTATTCACATTCACAGTTTATGAATTGTTCCAATGATAACTATTTTTTTTCTGAAAAAGGAAAAAAAAATCAGCTTCAGTAGAAATACTGTCAGAAAGTATCTATAACTTCTGCAAATATGCTGTGTATTTCAGTAATAATATGATTTTTAGAGAAAGTAATGAAGCAAACTGCTATTTTGAACCTGATCAATGAGAAGGAACTGGTTGCTAGAACACAAATGGTAGGAATATTAGAAGGAAATGAGAGGAAAACTTAGCATCATTTGCAAACAGACTAGAACTAGTGATGGCAGTTATTGATCTGTCCATTGATGTTGGCTGATTGTAGATTGCTTTTCTAATTCTAAATTATGATTAATGCTTCAATTATTAATAGTAACTCTTAAGAACAGAACTTAATGCTTGTCAGTTTTTAGACAAATGGTTGGTATTACTGGACACAAAAACAATTCCCAATCATAACAACAAGTGTCAATTTACACAAAATTTTAAAATATCAGTTTCCAGGTAAAACATATAATTTCAGATTTTTTAAATTCTTAAGATTTCATCTAGTCCAAATTCTTATGTAATTTCTATAGTATTTTGTCCAGATGATTCTCACATTCAGTGTAATATGCTATAGAATTATATCATTACTCTATTTTTCCATGGGCTGCTCTGCTTGGCTTTGACTGCA
The DNA here is from genome assembly GCF_902635505.1 of Sarcophilus harrisii. Taxonomy (NCBI): domain Eukaryota; kingdom Metazoa; phylum Chordata; class Mammalia; order Dasyuromorphia; family Dasyuridae; genus Sarcophilus; species Sarcophilus harrisii. The sequence continues at coordinate 572,168,954 of NC_045427.1, read as the reverse complement.
TAAAACATGCCCCTGATATGGGGCCATGTCCTCCTATCTCAGTTCTGCTTTTCAGTTGACTCCCCTTACTGAATTTATATATGATATTTTTACTCAACATAAATACAAATGTCTTTTTTTTGAAATTTGATAGTAATTACATTTTTTCAGGATATTATTAAAACCAAAACATCCTGTTTTGTTTCTGGATTATGGGAGATCACTTCACATTTTTCTGAGTATTATGGAAATATTTGAACTTGTCCATTATTGAAACACTGTCAATGTTGTTTTTTTTCAATCACTATTCATAGCAGCATGAGATGATACTACTTAAAGTTATCATACAGCATCTATGTTAAGTTAAAGTGTTCTGAGAATTGTACTTTGGTGGGAAATAATGGTCTCTACTTCTATAAGACATATAAGTTGTGTCACATTATTACTTGATAATGATGGTATTAACTTCCATTATGATTGTAAATCAATTCTAGTGAATAAGTTTTTACGTGTTCTTATTCCGAAAGCTGGAGTTTGAGGATTTATCAAATAATAGATTACTATAGGCTTTGATTATTGTGTTATGTGTATCTAATCTATTCCACTGCTCCACCACTCTATTTCTTAGCCAGTGTATTATATATAGTTTTAGGTTTGGTACTGCTAAGCCACCATCTTTGTAATTTTTTTTTTTCATTACTTCCCTTGACATTCTGACTTTTTGTTTTTCCAAATGAATTTTGTTATTATTTTTTCTACTTCTATAAAATAATGTCTTGGCAATTTGATTGGTATGCCACTGAACAAGTAAACAAGTTTACACAGAACTGTCACTTTTATTATATTGGCTCGGCCTAGCCATTAATAATTAATATTTTTCCAACTGTTTAGATTTGATTGTGTTCATATAATTCTTGGGTTTGTCTTGGCTGTAGACAAGGCAAGACAAGATTGTTAGAATGCCAAATATTTTATTTTGTTCACAGTAAATTTAAATGGAATTTCTTTTTCTATCTCTTGCAAATGGCCTTTGTCAGTAATATATAGAAATGCTGATGATTTGCTAAAGCTGGGAATTATTTCCAGGAAGTTTTTGGATGATTTTCTAGGATTCTCTAAATACATCATCATATCATCTGCAAAGAGTGATAGTTTTATTTCCTCATTGCCTATTTTAATTCCTTTAATTTCTTTTTCTTTTTTTATTATTAAAGCCAACAATTCTGGTACAATGTTGAATAATAGTGGTGCTAATGGGCATCCTTGTTTCACTGCTGATCTTATTGGGATTGCATCCAGCTTCTCTCCATTAGAAATAATGCTTGCTGTATGTTTTAGATAACTACTGCTTATTATTTTAAGGAAATCTCCTTTTATCTCTATGCTCTCAAATGTTTTTAATAGGAATGTTTAATAGGGCTGTATTTTGTCAAAAGCTTATTCTGTATCTATATGAGATTATCATATGATTTCTGTTGGTTGTGTTATTGACATGGTCAACTATAGTAACGGTTTTCCTGATACTGAACCAGTCCTGCATTACTGACATAAATCCTACTTGATCATAGTGCATTATTTCTGCTGACAAGTTGCTGTAATCTCTTTGTCAATATTTTATTTAAAATTTTTGCATCAGAAGTTGAAAACTGAGTGGATGTCCATAAGTTGGAGAATGGCTGAATAAGTTGTGATATATGAATTTTCTGTAATATTATTGTTCTATAATAAATGATCAGCAGGATGATGTCAGAGAAGTCTGGAGAGACTTACATGAACTGATGTTAAGTGAAATGAGCAGAACCAGGAGGTCATTCTACACAACAACAGCAAAATTATGTGATGATCAAACCTAATGGATGTGTCTCTTTTCAACAATGATATGATTCAGGGCAGTTCCATTGGTCTTGTTATAGAGAGCCATCTGCGCACAGAGAGAAGACTGGAAACTAAGTGTTGGTAACAACATAGTATTTTCACTCTTTTTGTTTCATGTTGTTTTCTTTCTCATTTTTTAAATCTGATTTTTCTTGTGTAGCATGATAATTGTGGAAATATGTATAGAAGAATTGCACATGTTGAACATATATTGGATTACTTGCCATCTAGGAGAGGGAATGGGGGGAAAGGAGGGAAAAATCTGGAACACAAAGTTTTGCAAGAATGAATGTTGAAAATTATCCATGTATATATTTTGAAAATAAAAAGTTTAATAAAAAAATTGCATCAATATTCATTATGGAGATTGATCTGCAATTTTCTCTCTCCATTTTGGTCCTGCCTGGTATATGTATCAAGTGCCATGTTTCTGAACTAGAAAGAATTTGGGAGTACTCCTTTTTCATTCATTTCAATTAGGTTGTCAGACTTGCTGTCATACAGTTGGGCAAAATAGCTCCTCGTCATTGCTATAATTTCTTTTTTGTGGGTGATAAGTTAACTTGTCATTTTTGATGCTGGTGATTTGGTTTTTTCTTTCCTTTTTCTGATCAAATTAACTAAAGGTTTATTGAGTTTATTAGTTTTTTGTAATTCAACTCTTAGTTTTATTTATTAGTTTAACAGTTTTCTTAGTCTCTTTTGTATTAATCTCTCCTTTGAGTTTCAAAATTTCTAATTTGGTCTTTAACTGGGGGGGGGGTTAATTTAATTTTTCTAGCTTTTTTAATTGTAAGCCTAATTCATTGATCTCCTATTTTTCTATTTTATTCATGTATCTATTTAGAGATGTAAAATTTCCCCTAAGAACTGTTTAGCTACATCCCATAGGTTTTTGGTATATTGTCTCATTACTGTCATTTTCTTGAATGAAATTATGGATTGTTTCTGTGATATGTTGTTTCACACACTCATTCTTTAGAATTAGATTATTTAATTTCCAATGGGTTGTTAGTCTATCTTTTCCTGACCCTGTATTGAATATATTTTTTTCCTGCATTATGCTCTGAGGAGGAAGTATTTGCTATTTCTGCCTTTTTGCATTTGATTATAAGGTTTTTATGCCCTAATACATGGTCTGTTTTTGTGTAGGTGCCATGTACTGCCAAGAAAAAGATATATTCCTTTCTTTTCCCATTCAATTTTCTCCAGAGATTTATCATATCTAGGTTTTCTAGGATACTATTAATCTCTCTGCTTTCTTTTTTATTTATTTGTGCTTAGATTTGTCTGATTCTGAGATGGGAAAGTTGAGGTTGCCCACTAGAATAGTTTTGCTGTCTATTTCTTCCTGTAACTTTCTTAAATCTTCTCTAGAAATCTGGCTGCACTACCACTTGGTGCATACACATTTTGTATCATGACCAATTATTACTTATGTTATCCTTTATCAAGAAATACTTTTCCTCCTTTTCTCTTTTAATGCAATCAAAATTACAACCCCTGCTTGTTATTTTTTTAACTTCAATTGAATCATAATAAATTCTATTCCAGCCTTTTACCTTAACTCTGTGTGTGTCTATCTGTGTCAAATGTGTTTTTTTGTACATAACATATTGTAAGATTCTGGTATTTAATCTACTCTGCTATTCACTCTGTTTTATGGGAAAGTTCATTCCATTCATATTAACAGTTATGATTAGCAGCTCTGTATTTCCCTCCATCCTATTTTCTCCCCTGAATATACTTTTGTTCTCTCTTTCCACCCTGTCTTTAGCAATGTGTTTTTAAACAGTCCATACACGACTTTATCTTCTATCATCCCTCTCCCCTTCTCTTACTAGCGTGTTTTTTTTAACCCACTCCATCCATACCTTATATTTTATGTGCCCTCACTTCTATCCTATTCCTCCCTTTTCTTTTCCTCTTTCTCCTCCTATTTTATAGGATTAGATAAATTTCTACATTTGACTTTGCCCCAGTGACAGATACAGTTCTCGAGAGTTAGAGATATTATTTTCCCTTCTAGGGATGTAAACAGTTTAACCTTAAATATATATTTTCCCATTTCCCCCATAAAAAGCATTCCTTTTTATTCTTCTCTTGAGTCCTGTGTTTATAGATGAAATTTTCTGTTTAGTTCTGGTTTGTTCAATGGAAATGACTGAAAGTCTTTTACTTCATTGAAGCTCCATCTCCTCCTTTGAAAGACTGAATTTCTCTGGGTAATTAATTCTTGATTGTAACCCCAAGTCCTTTGCCTTCTGGAATATGGTATTTCAGGCCCTTGATCTTTTATTGTAGATGCTGCCAGATCCTAGGCAATCCTGACTGTTGCTCCTTGATAGTTGAATTATTTTTGTCTGGCAGCTTGCAGTAATTTTCCCTTGACATTACATTTTAGAGTTTCACATCATTGTTCCTTGGGGTTTTCCTTGTGGTAATTTTTTCCAGAGGAGAATGACAAATTCTTTCAATGAATAATTCCCCCTCTGTTTGTAGAATATTGGGGCAGTTTTTCTTAATGACCTCTTGTACAATGCTATCCAGGCTCCTTTTTTATCTTGGCCTTGAGGTAGGCCATTAATTTTTAAATTGTCTCTTCTGGATCTATTTTTCAAATCAGATATTTTTTCAATGAGATATTTCACATTTTCTTTCAAGGCAAGGAGAGAGACTATGAAGGAGACAATAAAGACTTTTGAACTTTATTCCTGACTATTCTTGTGGTTATTATTCTGCTGAAATGAAAGCTGGTCCAAAGACCTCCAGAAAGCTAACCAGAACACTATATTTCCCAGAATCTATTTGAGCTGGGATAAATAACTTTTTCACCCCAGTGAAACTGACTTTTCTTGAAGTTTTTTCAGTCTATCTTAAGCTGGAGAGTGGTTTTATTCCATCAGACTGTTCAGAAGTTTGAGATCATGTGTTTTTTGAGGGAAATTGGGAAAGCTTGAGCAGCTTCCTGGCTTTACTCTGCCATCCTGCCTCCACCCCCAGAACTACTGACTTTAATTTTTTCATTTAAAAATTGTTTGTTTATATCCTTTGACCATTTTTCAATTGGAGAATAATGTTTCCCTATGCATTTGATTCAGTTCTTTGTAAATCTTAGAAGTGAGGCTTTTATCAAAAACACTGAATGTATTGGCATAAGTATGGAATAAGTAGACAAATATAGGTAAAAGTGTCATTTTTATTATATTAGCTTGGCCTATCCATGAGCAATTGATATTTTCCCAATTGTTTAAATCTAACTATATTTCTATGCAAAGTGTTTTATAATTGTGTTCATACAATTCCTGGCTTTGTTTTGGCAAGTAGACATATTGTGTACAATTTTTTTTAATGGAAGTTCTCTTTCTATCTCTTGCTGCTGGGATTTTTGGTAACAGAAATGCTTATGATTTATGTGGGTTTATTTTATATCCTGTAACTTTGCTAAAGCTGTTAATTGGTTTCAAATAGTTTTTTTTTTAAGTTGATTCTTTAAGTATGCCATCATATCATTTGCAAAGAGTGATAATTTGGGTTCCTTATGACCTACTGTAATTCTTTCAATTAATTTTTCTACTCTTTTTGCTAAAGCTAACATTTCTAGAACAACCATGAACAATAGTGGTCATAATGTGCATCTTTGTTTTACCCCTGATCTTATTCAGATGCTTCTAGTGTATCCCCATTACTTATAATGCTTGCTGATACTTTTAGATAAGTGTTGCTTATCATTTTAAGGAAATTTTCATTTATACCTATGCTCCCTAATGTGTTTAAAAAGAATGGATGTTATATTTTGTCAAAAGCTTTTTCGGAGACTATTAAAATTATCATATGATTTCTATTAGTTTTTAACTTCATTCTATGTATATCTGTTTCAAATGTGTTTCTTTAAAATAACATATTGTAGGATTCTGTTTTTTAATTCATTTTATCCGCTTCTATTTTATGGGAGAGTTCATCTCATTCACACATTCCACCCTGTCCCTCCTCACCAGTGTTTTGTTTCTGACCATCCCCTCCCTCAACCTACCCTCCATTTTATCACTCCTCCTCCTTTCTTTTATCCCCCTTTTTGCAACTATTTCTGCCTTCCCTTCTATCCAGCCTCTTCTTTTCTTTCCTCATTTTCCTCCTACTTTCCTATAAGGAAAGATAAGCTTATATTACTGAGTAAATATGATATTCCCTTTTTGAATAAAATCTGATGAGATTAAGCTTCAGACTCTGCTCATCCCCTTCCTTTCTTTCCCTCTATTGTAACAGGTCTTTTGTGCCTCTTTATGCAATGTAATTTATCCCATTTTAACTTCTATTTCCTCTTCTTCTAATACAATTTGTTTCCAGCCCTTAATAGTCCCTTTTTAATAACATTATATCAAATTTCACTTATACCCACACCCTCTGTCAATGTATACCCCTTCTAATTGCCCTAATAAAAAATAAAGTTCTCAAGATTACAAGTGTCATCATCCTATATAGGGATATAAACAGCTTAACCTTTAAATAATATTTTCTTTTCTTTTTATTCTTCTCTTGAATCTTGTATTTAAACATCTTGACCTCATACTTGCTACAATATTTTGTGCTGTTTTCCTTGTGGGATCTCTTTCAGGAAGTGATTGATAGATTCTTTCAATGACTATTTTGTCTCTGACTCTAGTATAGCAGGGAACTTTTGTTTGATGATTTTTTAGATAAATGTGGGTTTTACTTGTATTTTCATTATTTTATTGATTTTTTTTACATTGTCATCATTTCCATAAATATTCCTCTCTCCTGGGGGCAGAGCCAGGATGGCAGAGAGAACATATGCTTCATTCTGAGCTCCTTTCTACCCTCACTTACCAATTACCTAATTCAGCCTCAGAAATAGTTCTTGACTAGTAAAATCACCAGAAAAGATCTGTGTTGATCGGGCATGAGGAAACCAGTGCAGGCAGGGAGGCAGAACCACAGAGGCTTGCCCATGCTGAGCGGACTGGGGGTGGGGTGCAGTCTTAGAGGGTGGAGAATTTGCAGAGAGGACTCTACCACAGGTTGTCTGCTTTGCTTTGGCTGCAAAGCAGTAGATCAGCAGAGAACTTACACAAATGCCAAAAGTAGAGTGTACTCCAAAAAACACAAGAGTTTTATAGGATCTGGCCATACCTACCCAGCACTATGAGGGACTCAGCACAACCACAGCGTACCTGCGCAGCCACAGTCTGCAGCACAGAGCTCTGCCCAGGGCAATCACACTTCCTGCACAGCAGGGCTCTGCCCAGGGCAGTGACACTTTCACTACACAGCCACTCATCCAAGGGTAGTCACTGTTCTGCAGAGAGGGGTTCTGCCCAGGGCAGTCACACTTCCGCAGCAGCATGGTGCTCTTTGCAGCCTGTTCCCAGGACGGCTACTGTCCATCTATCCCTTGTCTGTAGAGAAAGCTGAGAACCTCCTTGCCCTAGAGGCAGACCCTAAGGACTTTTAAAAAATGAGTAAAAAAGCCAAGCAAAGTCTTAACTACACACAGCTTCTATAGAGAGAGCAGATTTCCAACCCTGGGAAGACTAATAACAATCAATCTCCAGACAAAACCCCAAAGAGGATATAACTTCATCCCCATCACACAAAGCTCTCCTAGAAGAAATCAGAACAGATCTTAAAAGAGAGCTAGAAGAAAAATGGGGAAAGGAAAGAGAAGCTCTGCAAAAGAGTATGGGAAAGGCATATAATTCACTAAAAGAAAGGTTTAATAAAGTGGGAAAAGAAAACAACTTCCTGAAATGTGAGATGGAAAAGATAAAGAACTCCCAAGAAAGTAGGATTTGTGAATAGAAAAAGCTAAAGAACTCCCAGAAAAGTAGGATTTGTGAATTGGAAAAATAACTCAGTAAAAAAAAAAACTGAAATGGAAAAAAATTCCACAGAGGAAAACAACTCATTTTAAAACTCAGTTGGACATATACAAAAAGAAGTAAAAAAAAAAGTTATATGAAGAAAATAACTCATTAAAAATCAGAACTGAACAAACAGAAATGAACGATTCATTGAGACATCAAGAATCAATCAAGCAAAACCAAACAAATGAAAAAAATAGAAAAAATGTTAAAAATATCTACTTAGAAAAACAACAGACCTGGAAAAATAGATCTAGAAGAAATAATCTGAGGATTATTTGGACTTCCTGAAAATTATGATGAAAAAAAGAGCTTAGACACTATTTTACAGGAAATCATCAAAGAGAACTGCCCAAATGTAATAGAACCAGAAGGTAAACTAGGCATTGAAAGAATTCATCAAACATTTTCTGAAAACTCCAAGGAATATTGTGGCTAAATTTCAGAACTATTTGACTAAGGAAAAAAAAAATATTACAAACATCCAGAATAAAACATGTCAAATACCAAAGAGTCACAATAAGGATCACTCAGGATCTAGCCACTTCCACATTAAAGGATCGAAGGGCCTGGAATCTGATATTCCAAAAGACAAAAGAACTTGGAATGAATCCAAGAATAAACTACCAAGCTAAGCTGAGTATTTTCTTTCAGGGAAGAAGATGGACATTCAGTGAAACAGGTGAATTCCATTTATTCCTAATGAAAAAGCCAGAGCAAACAAAAAATTTGACCTCTAAATATAGAATTTAAGAGAAGCATAAAAGATGAAAAGAACTCTTGAGAATTATATTTCTGTTTTGGGCATACATAGTTAGTGTATAATTTGATTTTACTGTTATAATATTTAAAAAGGGGGGAATTGGAAGAGAAAAGGGGATTGTATTAGAAAAAAGTAAAAATGGGAGATAAAAAGAAGGAAATTCCATCCCACAAAGAGGGAAAGGAAATCTATCATATCTGAGGGAATTAAGGGAGGGGGAGGAACACTGTGTAAATCTTACTCTCATCAGATTTGGCTCAAGACAAAATATTAGACATATTTGGTTTACACAGAAACTTATCTCACCTCATTAAAAAGTGGGAGAGGAAAAGGGAAAAGGAAAAGAGTAGGCTAAATAGAAGGGAATACAGAAAAATAAGGGAAAAGTATAAGAAAGGGGGAGGGACTCAAAGGGAGTAGGAGGGATTCTAAAGAAGGAGAGCTCTGTGAGGCATGTGGTACCCATAAATTTAATATTGGGGAGGGAGGTAAGTAGGGAAAGGAAAAGAAAAGTATAATAGGGGGATAATTAAATGACAGAAAATACAGAATTAGTAGTTTTAACCATAAATGTGAATAGGATAAACTCTCCCATAAAGCAGAGGCAGAGAGCAGACTGGCTCAAAAGCCAGAATCCTACAATATGTTGTTTGCAGGAAACACATTTAAAGCAGGGTAATACATACAGAGTAAAGGTAAAAGGCTGGAGCAGAATCTATTATGCTTCAGGTGAAGTCAAAGAAGCAGGGGTAGCCATCCTTATCTCAGATCAAGCAAAAACAAAACTTGATCTAATTAAAAGAGATAAGGAAGGAAACTATATCTTGCTAAAGGGTAGCATAGACAATGAAGCAATATCAATACTAAATATATATGAACCAAGTGATATAGCATCTCAATTCCCCAAGGAGAAATTAAGAGAGTTGCAAGAAGAAATAGACAGCAAAACTATAATAGTGGGAGATCTCAATCTTGCATTCTCAGAATTAGATAAACCAAACCACAAAACAAATAAGAAAGAATTTAAAGAGGTAAATAGAATATTAGAAAAAATAGGTATGATAGATCTTTGGAGAAATCTGAATGCAGACAGAAAGGAGTATACTTTCATTCCAGCAGTTCATGGAACCTATAGAAAAACTGACCATATATTAGGACACAAAGACCTTAAAATTAAATGCAGAAAGGCAGAAATAGTAAATGCATTCTTTTCATATCAAGATGCAATAAAAATTACATTTAACAAAAAGCTATGGGTAAATAGATAAAAAAATAATTAGAAACTAAATAATCGCATCCTAAAGAATGAATGGGTGAAATAGCAAATTATAGACACAATTAATAATTTCACTCAAAAAAATGACAGCAATGAGACAACATACCAAAATTTGTGGGATACACCCAAAGTGTTAATAAGGAGAAATTTTATATCTCTAGAGGCTTACTTGCATAAAATAGAGAAAGAGATAATCAATAAATTGGGCTTGCAACTTAAAAAGCTAGAAAAAAGACCAAATTAACCCCCTCCCAATCAAATATTAAACTTGAAATTCTAAAATTAAAAGGGGAAATTAATAAAATTGAAAGTAAAAAAAAACTATTGAATTAATAAATAAAAGTAAGAGTTGGTTTCATGAAAAAAAAAACAATCTTTGGTAATTCTGGTAAATTTGATTAGAAAAAGGAAAGAGGAAAATCAAATTGTTAGCCTTAAAAATGAAAGGGAGAACTATCCACCAATGAAGAGGAAATTAAAGCAATAATTAGGAGTTATTTTGCCCAACTTTACGCCAATAAATTTGATACCCTAAGTGAAATAAATGGCTACTTTCAAAAAAATAGGTTGCCCAGATTAACAGAGGAAGAAGTAATTGCTTAAATAGTCCCATTTCAGAAGAACAAGCTATTAATCAACTCCCTAAGAAAAAAATCCCCAGGACCAGATAGATTTACATGTGAATTCCACCAAACATTTAAAGAACAATTAACTCCAATGCTACATAAACTATTTGAAAAAAATATGGAATGAAAGGACTCCTACCAAATTCCTTTTATGACACAGACATGGTACTGTCTAAACCAGGTAGGTTGAAAACAGAGAAAGAAAACTATAGACCAATCTCCCTAATGAATACTGATGCAAAAATCTTAACTAAAACATTAGCAAAAAGATTACAGAAAATCATCCCCAGGATAATATACCATGACCAAGTAGGATTTATCTCAGGAATGCAGGGCTGGTTCAATATTAAGAAAACTACTAGCATAATTGACTACAGAAATAACCAATTAACAAAAACCATATGATCATCTCAATAGATGCAGGAAAAGCATTTGAAAAAAATCCAACATCCATTCCTATTAAAAACACTTGAAAGTATAGGAATCAATGGGCTTTTCCTTAAAATAGTAGCTTCTATTTAAAACCATCAGTAAGCATCATACATAATTGGGATAAACTGGAACCATTCCTAATAAGATCAGGAGTGAAACAAGGCTGCCCACTATCCTCATTACTATTCAATATTATATTAGAAATGCTAGCTTTGGCAATAAAAGTTGAGAAAGAGATTAAAGGAATTAGTATGTAGAATTATCACTCTTTGCAGATGATATGATGGTATACTAGAGAACTCCAGAGATTCTACTAAAAAAGCTATTAGAAATAATCCACACCTTTAGCAAAGTTGCAGGATACAAAATAAACTCACAAAATAAAACCACAAAATAAACCCACAGGATACAAAATAAACCCCCCACAAAACCACAAAATAAACATCAGCATTCTTATATATCACTAACAAAATGCAACAGAAATACAAAGAGAAATTCCATTTAATGTAACAGCCAATAGTATAAAATGTTTGGGAATCTATCTGCCAAAGTAAAGTCAGAAACTATATGAGCAAAGCTACAAAACACTCTCCACAAAAATAAAGTGAGATCTAACCAATTGGAAAAATATTAAGTGCTCTTGACAATACTACCTAAACTGATCTGTTTATTTAGTGCTATACTAGTCAAACTCCCAAGAAGCTATTTTAATGACAGACAAAATAACAACATAATTCATTTGGAAGAACAAAAGGTTAAGACTTTCAAGGGAACTAATGAAAAAAAATCAAATGAAGGTGGACTAGCTGTACCAGATCTAAAACTATATTATAAAGCAGTGGTTACCAAAACCATTTGGTATTGGCTAAGAAATAGAGTAATTAATCAGTGGAATAGATTAGGTTTACAGGACAAAATAGTCAATAGCTTTAATAATCTAGTATCTCATAAACCCAAAGACCTCAGCTATTGGGATAAAAATTCACTGTTTGACAAAAACTGCTGGGAAAAATTAGAAATAGTATGGCAGAAACTAGGAATTGACCCACACTTAACACCATACACCAAGATAAGGTCAAAATGGGTTCATGGTCTAGGCATAAAGAATGAGATTATAAATAAATTAGAAGAACATAGGATGGTTTACCTCTGAAACCTGTAGAGGAGGAAGGAATTTGTGACCAAAGAAGAACTAGAGAACATTATTGATCACAAAATAGAAAATTTTGATTATATCAAATTAAAAAACTTTTATACAAACAAAACTAATGCAGAAAAGATTAGAAGGGAAGCAATAAACTGGAAAAACATTTTTTACAGTCAAAGGTTCTAATAAAGAACTCATTTCCAAAATACAGAGAATTGACTCTAATTTATAAGAAATCAAACCAATCTCCAATTGATAAATGGTCAAAGGATATGAACAGACAATTTTTGGGTAAAGAAATCAAAACTATTTCTACTCATATTAAAAAGTGTTCCAAATCATTATTGATCAGAGAAATGCAAATTAAGACAACTCTGAGATACCACTACACACCTGTCAGATTGTCTAGGATGACAGGAAAAGATAATGCTGAATGTTGGAAGGGATGTGGGAAAACTGGGACATTGATGCATTGTTGGTGGAATTGTGAATACATCCAGCCATTCTGGAGAGCAATTTGGAACTATGCTCAAAAAGTTATCAAAATGTAGATACCCTTTGATCCAGCAGTGTTCCTACTGGGCTTATATCCTGAAGGGAAGGGACCTGTATGTGCAAAAATGTTTGTGGCCGCCTTCTTTGTAGTGGCCAGAAACTGGAAACTGAGTGGATGCCCATCAATTGGAGAATGGCTGAATAAGTTGTGGTAGATGAAAGTTATGGAATATTATTGTTCTGTAAGAAATGCCCAGCAGGATGAATACAGGGAGGCTTGGAAAGACATACATAAGTTGATGCTAAGTGAAATGAGTAGAACCAGGAGATCATTATACATTTCAACAACAATACTATATGAGGATCAATACTGATAGAAGTGGCTATCTTTGGCAATGAGGGAGATTCAAATCAGTTCCAAATGATCAGTGATGAACAGAACCAGCTACACCCAGTGAAAGAACTATGGGAAATGAGTATGAACTACAACATAGCATTTCCACTCTCTCTGTTTTTGTCCCCTTGCATTTTTTATTTCTTTCTCAGGTTATTTTTACCTTATTTCTAAGTCCAATTTTTCTTATGCAGCAAAATAACTGTATGGATATGTATACATATATTGTATTTAACATATACTTTAACATATTTAACAAGTATTTTTCTACCTGCCATTTAGGGGAGGAGGTGGGGGGGGGGGAAGGAGTGGAAAAGTTGGAATAAAAGGTTTTACAAGAGTCGATGCTGAAAAATTACCCATACATATATCTTGTAAATAAAAAGCTATAATAAAATAAAAGACAAAGGGGAAAAAAGAAGAAAAAAGACAAAAAATATATTCCTCTCTCCTTACCTCCCCAAAGTATCAACACTTTTCACAAAGAATTGTGGTGGTGGTGGTTGTGGTTCATCTTCATTTTTTTTTTTTTGACTAGGCAAATCGGGTTAAGTGACTTGCCCAGGGTCACAAAGCTATTTGTGTCTCACTATTAAGTGTGTAAGACCAAATCTGAACTCAATTCCTCCTGACCTAGGATTAACGCTCTATCTGCTGTGATATCTAGTAGCTCCCTTGTCTTTTATTCTTTCAAAAAAAAATTGTATTTTCCCCAGTATTATGAAAAAATGAGATTTTGGGCGGGTACACTCATTTGGTACATTAATTTTAAACATTATTTCCTTATAAATCATGTTGGAAAAGAAAAATCAAAAGAAAATGGGAAAAGCACAAGAAAAAAAAAACAAGAAAAAGAAAAAAAGTGAACATGGTATATGTTGTTTTACATGCAGTCTCCATAGTTCTCACTCTGGATGCTCTTGGCGTTTTCCATTGAAAGTTTATTGTAATTGCTTTGGATCACTGAATTGCTAAGAAGAACCAAAAAAGTCAAAATTGATCATCACACAATCTTGCTGTTGCTGTGTACGATGTTTTCCTGATTCTGCATGCATCAATTCATGTAAATCTTTCCAGGCTTTCCTAAAATCAACTTGTTCATGACTTTTTATAGAACAATTATATTCCATTGTTTTCATATACCATAACTTATTCAGCCATTATCCAATTGTTGGGTATAAGTAAATGTGATTTTTTCATGTGAATTTTCCAATTCTTTGCCACCAAAAGAAAAGCAGCTATATTTTTATACATGTGGGTCGTTTTCCCTCTTTTATGATTTCTTTGGGATATAAAACTATTAGACTTCATAGTGAATGTTATTAGTGAAAGTAAAAGGAATAAAGTGGATGATACTTCAGATGATTGGAATCAAAAATTTTTTAAGTATCAAGTACTTTAAAAGCACTAAATAACATGCATTTCTATGGCAATTAAACATATTTTTAATATGATAATCAAAGCAGATGACCTAAAGATGTTTATGAGGCAACAAACATGAGGCAAAGATGTTTATGAGACTGTTAGACTAGGTAGAGTTATTATGTGTGTTTGAAAGTAATAAAAGAGCATTCAATTAAAAAAAAATTAATGATAAAAATATTTATTTTTCAAGATGAGATGATATATTCTTGGAAATTCTCAAAGACTTATTTTAAAAGTTAAAACAATAATTTTAGCAAAGTAATATGATAGAAAGTATTCTTATATATCACAAACAAAATTATGTAAGAAAAGATTATTTTTAAAAATACCCCATTTAAAGTTATTTTAAAATAATTACCTGTGTTTACCTACCAAAACAAACTCAGGAAACATATAAACAATATTATGAAAAAAAAAACTTTTTATCCAAATAAAATCAGATTTAAATAAATAAAATAGAGAGATATTAATAGTTCATGGATAGTCAGGGTCAACATAATAAAAATTACAATTTTGCCCAAGCTAATTGATATATTTAAGGGCACCCCAATTAAATTACTAAAAAATTTTACTGAAATAGAGAACATAATTGTTGGAATCCTCACAAAGTGCTAATTTAGCATGGTACTTAGCAAATCCTCTAGCTCACTAATGTATTTGAGTACTCATTGTTAAGTCCTCATTGGAGTTCACACATTTGGGAGATTTCAGGGTTTAGTATGAGATATCCAAATTCACACCTCCCTTAATCCCTCCCTCGGAAGGGAGGAGTCAACCTTTGGGAGATCATATATAAGAAGCCGACAGAGGCTCAGTGGGGAGTTCAGCTGAAAAGATTGAGAGGGGAGCATCAAGTTAGTTCAGGAGAAGCCCTCTCTGGGAAGCACAACCAGATTCACTTCATCTCACACCACTGTGATGGCTGGGCTCCTGCACTTCTCCCACTAAGACCAAGGCTGGTCTGAAAGGCTCTCCAGAAAGCTGCCCAGCCCCAAGCAAGAAGACAAGAGATTCATTCCATTTTCCACCTTTGTGCTGGCTGGAGGCTGAAGGACAAACCTTTGGATTTGGAGACATTCGGAGAGAGCTCTTGCAACCAAGCAGAGAGATAGGTCTCTAAGAAAACTACCCGGAGTCTATTGGAGACAATAAAAGATTTGAACTTTTAACACCTGGCTGCATTTGGGGTGATTATTACTTTTAACTGAAACTAAGGCTGCCTCCAGAAAACCTTCCCAAGAAACCTGCTCCCAAAGAGAACGATTATATTATATTAAAGAAGAAAAATATCACACGTAATAAAAAATTTTTTGAAAAAAAAACCCAAAACTCAAGAAAATCAAAGGAAATAATGAAAAATATTATAAAGGAAGAAGGTTTGGCAGGACCAAATTGCAAAATGTATTATAAGGCAGTAATGATTGAAATTGTCTAGTACTGGCTAAGAAACAGAAAGGTAGGTCAAAGGAAGAGAATATCACTATAATTTACAGCAGCAGATAAAGATAATATTTGACAACTTTAAAGACAAGATTTGGGGATAATAATTCATTATTTTATAAAACTGTTGTGAAAACTGGAAAGCAGAATGGTGGAAATGATGCACGAACCTATTATGTCACACAATTTGCCAATATAAAATCTAGCATAGAGACTTTATAAGAAAATTGAAAAACATAGCATATACCACATATCAGAGTTAAAAATTGGTGAACAAATTGTGAATAAACAAGAGACAGACAGCAAAGTTAGGTATAAAATGGATAATTTGCATTACATTAAATTTAAAATTTTGTACAAATATAGCCAAGATTAGGAGAGCAGAAAGGTAGGGGAAAATTTTATATACAGTTTATCAGATCATACCTAAAATAGATTAAAAATGCTTTGTCAAAAATATAAGTAATTTTCCAATTGACAAATTGTAAAAGGATATGAGCAGGCAGTTCTCCAATGAAGAAATCCATAAAATATATGATTATATAAAATGTTCTAAATTATTATTGATTAGAGAAATAGATTAAAAACAACTTTGAGATACCATTTTACACCTACCAAACTAGTTAAAATGATAGAGGAAGAAAGTGATGAATCACAGAAAGGATGTGGGGATAATAATTCATTGTTGGTGGAATTGTAAAATTATTTGACTATTTTGGAGAGCAATCTGGAATTTTGCCTAAAGAGTTTTTAAACCTCTTATGTCATTTGACCCAGTAATACCACTACTTTCCAAAGATGATCTATTTGCAAAGGAAAAGAATCAATATGTTCTAAAATGTTTATAGCAGTGCTATTTAGGGTAGCAAAGCACTAGAAATTACAAAGATGCCCATCAGTGGAGGAATGACTGAACAAGAGGTAAATGATTGTGATGGAATACCATCATACTATAAAAATGATGAGTTCAATAAATTTTAGGAAAACATAAAAAGACTTGCATGAAATAATGAAGAGCAAAATGAGCAGAACTAAGAGAACAGCATATAAAGTAGCAGCATTATTGTTTTAAGTATGACTTTGAGTGAATAAGTTGTTTTGTGTATTATACATATCCAATTTAGCTACATAAGATAAATGAAGATGTTCTTTGCATTCAGAAAAAGGAGTGATAAGGAGAAGTATGCATAAATATGTATATATGTATAAAATAATTTTACAAACATATACCTATTTGTGTGAAAAGGTAACCCTTTCTAGGGCAGGAGGAAAGGAGGGAAGAAAAAAATAAATTTACATGAAATTTTGTTATATATTTGATGGGAAAAGCAAGTTGTGCATAGCACATTTGCAGTTTCATGTATAATGATCTTTTAAAAATTGTATTATGTTTTGGAAATTCTTCTTTCATTTTATAAATTAAAAATAAAATTTTAAAAATGAAAAAGTTACTTAAAAATTCAGTTCAGATTGCCCTGCTCCTTGGATTGAAATTTATCATGATATATCAAATAATTAAAGAATTTGTAAAGTCATAGAGGATAAGAGATATTATTTCAGTCTTATCCCTTTATAACTTAGGACACTGATACTTGGGGAAAGTGATTTATTAGAGGCTATATGAGTAGGTCAGCTCCAAGTTGAAAGTAATCTTTTGTAAGAGTGTTTATGTATATTCTTCAAACAAAGATTGGTGTCAATAAATTAAATGTTAGGACCCTTGTGGTTTAGAGCAATTTTGCCAGCAAAATGTTTTTGTTCTTGGCTGATCATCTTGTAATGATGGTTTGCTGGAAAGCTTTTATATTTATCTCTATCACTTATAAAAATAGTCTACAACAGTACT
Source organism: Sarcophilus harrisii (assembly GCF_902635505.1). Classification (NCBI taxonomy): domain Eukaryota; kingdom Metazoa; phylum Chordata; class Mammalia; order Dasyuromorphia; family Dasyuridae; genus Sarcophilus; species Sarcophilus harrisii. The sequence goes on along the minus strand of NC_045427.1, from coordinate 572,151,374 downwards.
AGTAATGATGATAGCATATATTATTGGCCTGACAGAATGATGACTATTAAGTGTATCTTAATGTCCAGGGACTAGAGGATGAAGGTACTGCTTAATATTTCACTCTTATCAAGTACCTTCATACTAGTATCTATTATTAAAATATTTGAATAAAACTTTATTCCAATAAATTTGAGGATGTAAAATTTTATTTTTAATTTAACTTTAAATTTCACCATATTTTTCTGCTTTAAAAACTTTCTAATTCAGTGGTATTATATAGAACATCAACCTCTATGCATTTTATGCCTGAAAAATAAAAACAATCTTAAAAACAATTTACATTTCATTTCTTGAAGGAATTTAAATAACAAAAAACCTATCAAATATATTTTGTTCAGCACAACAATTAGAGCATTTTACTTGAGTCTATATCTAAAGACAACTGAAATAAACAGAACCATTTCTAAGACAAGGTACATATTAACATGAAATTTCTTTTACTTAATAAAATAGCTATTGAATTTTTAAAAGCTCACGATTTTTAAAACACAAAGTAGAAAGCCTAAGCATATTTATGTAATTTGCATATATATATTCAGCTTTGTGAATTTTTATAAGATATCTGAACTTTTCAGAATTGTTGAATCCAATATTATTCTGCAGCAAAGAATAGTTCTATTTTTATGCATTAGGAATATTCATTCAATTGTAACTTCCGTTAGTATTCACAAATATATTGTAACCCAGTTAATAGCTTTAAAAGGTTCATTTCTATTCGAAATTGCAAAGATACCAAATGTCCAATATGTTTTGGATGATTTCTACAATTGAATTTTTTTAGATGAAAAATTTGAAATGTAATTAAAATTTTGCACTATTTTATTGGAATGATATTTTGTTCTCTTAATTATTGGTTTCCTTACTAGCATGTGTACCATGGGGAAGAATATAATGGAGATAGTATGATTAAAACGCTCACAAATGAATCTCATGTGGCAGAAATGAATGACAATATACTTAGTATAAGAAAACCTAATTTCAATTCCCAACTTTACAAAATCTTGTCATCTTGAGTTCTAGGATAAATGTACCTGTTCGTTAATCTAGAAAATAGAGTTAGAATACCTTCAGTAACAGCAATGATTGTGAGAAAAACATTTTGCAAGCATTAAAGTTCTATATAAATAAGTTATTATTTTATATTATAATTATCTGTGTTTATTTTTCATCACTCCTTGGTAGATTTTAAGTTCCTAAAGGCAGGTACTGGGTATTTATGTGACACACTGTTGACTTGAAGTTAGAGGTTTCTGAGTTAAATGCACACCTTTATTTTTATTTTTTTTCTGAGGCAATTGGGATTAAGTAACTTACCCAGGGTCACACAGCTAGGAAGTGTTAAGTGTCTGAGATCAGATTTAAATTCAGGTCCTTTTGACTTCAGGGCTGGTGCTCTGTCCACTGCATCATCTAGCTGCCCCTTAAATACACACCTCAAACATTTGCTAGCTGTACAATTCTCAGCAAACAACTTAATTTCTCTTTGACCCCATTTCCTCATCAACACAATTGAGATAGATTTAATGATCTTTAAGGAATCTTTTCTAGGATTCAATCCTATGATTCCCAAGATTATATATGTATATGTCTGTGTGTACATATGCATACACATTATCTATTATAGATTATACATATGTGTGTACATGCATATACATGCCTGTGTATATACATATATGCACATGTACATAATACATACACACACCTGTATATCTCTGTCTCTATCCATGTCCATTCCTACACACACACACACAAACACTTAAACTGAGCCTCTGATTTCCTTGGCATAGAGAGCATCATAGAAGAACTTCCTCTACTGATGCAAATCATTGTCTTTAATCTCATTTATATCCTTAGAAAGTTGCCTGGGACATTGTAAGTCATGGTCACCTGGGCAGCATATATCAAAAGCAAAAAATAAACAAATCTTGCTGACTTCAAACTCTTTATCGAGTACACCATATTTGAGAGAATGGATATTCAATGCATTGTTTTTCCTTGCAGAATGAAAGAAAGGATGCCTAAATCTCTATGTCTCTTCATCTTAAGCATACTTTGTTAGAATGAAAGATGATGGACTTAGGATCAACATAAGAGCTGTCTTTAAGTAAAGTTGTTACCTACATCTAAGTACCACATGATTTTTTTTCTGTTGATCTAAGAGAAAAATTAGGAACAATGGGTGGAAATTATTGAGAGAAAGGGGAAAAATTTACAATTCTAAAGTCCCAAGTGTGAATAGGAAGTAATTGTTCCCCTTTACTTGAAGACTTCACTCAAAGTCTGGATAGCCATTTCTCTCAGGTATATTATAGAGTAGATGCATCCTGCACAAGTTGGACTACCTGGCCCCTTAGATCCCTTTCAGCTCTCAAATTCTGTAATTGTCTTATCTTTAATGTAACAACAAATTTAATATCTCTATATTATAAATTTCTTGAGTGTAGAGATTATATGAAACCATTTTATTTCTGTTTCTACAGAGTCTAACAGTAGAAATTATATAAATTTTTAAATAAATTAACTTGAATTAACTTAGGTATAGCTACTCATAGTACTTGAAATAGATGCAGTTTGTGATCATATAAATGAGTTATCTACAAATTTCCTTGGCTAGAGAATCAAAATTTCTGTAAACTCTTTTCTACAAAAAAATATTTCTCATTATATTTATAGAACAGTAAAATCTTCTATAAGATAGAGCACGTTAGAGTTTGAGATTTCCTCTGCTCGATGAGGTGTGCATTTAAGTGAATAAATCTTTTCAAGGTATGAAGTATGATATTTTAAGGTTAAAGAATTTCTAAATGACATAACATATTGACAGAACATAAATCACAATGCAGGCTTAACAAGTCAAAAGTCAGCAAAAGCAATTTACCTGAAGAAGGTGACAAAGAATTGCACAAGATCCATGATAGTATTGTGTTGTGAGAATGCAATCTGTAAATCAAAAGAAAAGCAAGTAAGTATAAAGTGTAGTAAATCTTTTCTTTCCCTTTGGCTTCCTAAGATACTTGAAAATTAGCAATATTTTTAAAAATACTTGGTTTAACAACCGGAAGTTCATTTGTATAATATTATGATTTTAATTTGCATATCACTAATCATATGTGGATCTTTATAAAACATTTGAAAATGATTTTACAGTCTGTACTCTTTGCACATCCTTCACCATCAAACATTGGGAAACCAAGGAGTTTTTCTTCATATAAATAAGAATAAATGAATAAGAGTTTCATTCAAAACTATTAATGGATGAAATATACCCCATCAATTCTTTTTGTGTAAAAAGATACAATTTGTTCCCCCATCTACTATCTTGGGATAATTTTAGACACAAATTTTAAAATCCATTTAAAAGCAAAGGAATAATTTTCAACTAACAAAGATATGCTAAGTGCAGCAATTATCATCCCCATTAATTCTTACATTAAGAAAAATATATACATTATATATATATCATTCTAAAGAAAACAACACCGTTGTACAACTTAAGACTCTCATATAATCCAAGAGAGTTTAGATTGGAGAATCAAGCAAGTATTTAAGACTCACTATGCTTTCTTCAATATGATAGTTTGACTAATATGATAACTCATCTATCCCAACCATTTTATTATAAATAACTCATAAATCTCTTTTTAGAGTCAAAACTTGAAAAAAATACATTTTACCTGAAGTCTAATAACACAATCAGACACTTGGAGTCTCAAAAAAGGTATCCCTTGGAGGGGGTGGAAGGAAGGAAGGGAAAAGTCGGAGCAGAAGTGATTGTAAGGGTCAATGTTGAAAAATTACCAATGCATATGTTCTGTCAATAAAGAGGTATAATAATAAAAAAGGATATCCCTTTTTCATGATTAAAGATTATCACTAAGATGTAAATTAGTAATTATAACATCTAATCTTATCATATGCTTCTTTTTTCCTTTCACAAATCCATTCCCTAAGTCTGTTGTTGTTATTGTTTTTACTTTTCCATGAATAGGTTGTAAAATTCTCTTTCTCAATGTTCTGCTTAAGTTGTTTCATATAGATGAAATGTTTTTCTTTGTTTTTTTTGTTTTTTTTTTTACTTATCTCTAGCTATTAACATTGTTTCAACCCAACAAAAGAATGGAGTGAAACAACTTTCTAGTCCAAGACAACTTAGAATATAAAGAAGAAATATCTGTCTCACTGAGGAGAAAGTAAAGTGCAGTCCAGCAGAGGCAGTTAGACTAGCCAGCAGCAAGCCAGTGTAGGCATTGAGGGCAACTAAATCATTGTCGTCAACTCTCCGATCTCTTGACCTACAAATGGTAAGGGTACAGAAAACTGATCCTAAAGAGATTATAAGGGACATTTTGCAGGCATTGGGAGCAGGACTCTATTACATTGACAGACTACATTCACAGTCTCAGGATGAGTAGGGGCACTGGTAGACTAAAATGTGTAAGTCCCCTATGGGACCAGCAATTCTAGTCACCAGTCCAGGACTGAAAATAATGCATGTGATTACTCAAAAGAGCAGCTCATGTGCTAGAAGAGTAGTGAACATACCCCTTTTTAGATCATAAACCCTTGAGAGAACTGAAAATTTACAAATTCCTGGATTTAGTTCTGAAAAACAACAGTATGAGAAACCTGACGTTTGGGACAATGCCTTTTCTACTACAGGAGCAGAGCCCAATTTTAACATGAAATTAAAACTTAACAAATAACCTGGGGGAAAAAAATCTGACCATCAAATACTACTATCATGACAGGGTAGATCAAAATAGAAGCTCAGAAAAAGGACAACAATGTCAAAATAACTGCATATTAAGCCTCAAAGAAAAATGAGAATTGGTGTCAAGTCCAAAAAGAAGTTCTGATTTTTAAAAATTCAGAGACAAAAATATAATATCCAGGCTAGCTCTCTGGAGGGCCTTAGGATCAGTCAAAGTCCTTAGTCTTTAGGAGGGGAAGTGAAGGAAGCAGGCAAGTTGCCACGCGTCTTGCCAAAGATGAATCCTGGACTCTGGAGTTTGGAGACTGAAATCCTCTCTCCTCAGTGTGCTGTGTCAGAGAGGCTCTGACCATTTCTTTCAGCCCTCCAATCTTTGCCTCTAAATACCTCATCACAAAACATTCAGTAAGTGCCAATCCTCTCATGTGGGCTAAGAGGGCTAAGAGAGCCCTCACATGACTATATGTTTATAGAACCATATCACACCTTGAATAGGTAATTAGCCGTAAGGGCACTGCTGTCTTAGATTCAAATACACCTTTTCAAAGTTCCAGCCCTCTATACAAAAATATTTGGGAAAAGAAATAAAAATGATACAAAAGAATCATGAAAAAAGAGACAACAGCTCAGTTTATAAAAGCACAAAAATGGAAAAAAGATGTGTAAAAATTCACTAAAGAAATAACTCATTTTTTATTGTAGAATTGGTCAAATTGGAAAGAAAATATAGAAAGTCACTAAAAACTATCATTCTTTAAATATCAGATTTGATCTAAAACTATATTATAAAGCAGTGATCACCAAAACCATTTGGTATTGGCTAAGAAATAGACTAGTTTATCAGTGGAATAAGTTAGGTTCACAGGACAAAATAGTCAATAATTATAGCAATCTAGTGTTTGACAAACCCAAAGACCCCAACTTCTGGGATAAGAATTCACTATTTGACAAAAATTTCTGGGAAAATTGGAAATTAGTTGTAATGGGCTGAGGTTTGAGTTGATGCACTGAGGTCCCAAGTACATGAGGCTAAATAGTAATTGGGCTATACTTTATTAATATACATGATTGGATAAAGAATGGTCCCTGCCCACTCTCCGTGCAAGTCCTGATGTGTTGTATAGGAAATGACGATTTTGGTGGGTGGAGGCAGAGAGAGACAGGAAGAGAAGCTGGGAGAGATTGGGCCTGGGTTCTATACTCCTAGCTGCTGGTCGTGTGGCTGCTGGTCTAGCTAGCTTCTTGACTCAGCTGCACACATTGCTATTGCCAATTCTCTTCCATCTCCGATCCTTCTTCACTGAGAATAAAGACTGACGATTTTCCCCTAACCTGAATTCCTGACTCTGGCTGATTTTAAAATACGCGATCTTCACAATTAGTATGGCAGAAACTAGACATTGATCCACACTTAGCACCATGCACCAAGATAAGATCAAAATGGGTTCATGATTTAGGCATAAAGAATGAGATTATAAATAAATTAGCATAATATAGGATAGTTTACTTCTCAGACCTGTGGAAGAAGAAGGAATTTGTGACCAAAGAAGAACTAGAGAACATTATTGATCACAAAATAGAAAATTTTGATTACATCAAATTAAAAAGCTCTTGTACAAATAAAACTAATGCAGAAAAGATTAGAAGGGAAGCAATAAACTGAGAAAATATCTTTACAGTTAAAGGTTCTGATAAAGGCTTCATTTCCAAAATATATAGAGAATTGACTCTAATTTATAAGAAATCAAACCATTCTCCAACTGATAAATGGTCAAAGGATATGAACAGACAATTTTTGGGTGAAGAAATCGAAACTATTTCTACTCATATTAAAAAATGTTCCAAATCATTATTGATCAGAGAAATGCAAATTAAGACAACTCTGAGATACCACTACATGTCTCTCAGATTGGCTAAGATAACAGGGAAAGATAATGACCAATGTTGGAGGGGATGTGGGAAAACTGAGACACTGGTGCATTGTTGGTGGAGTTGTGAATGCATCCAACCATTCTGGAGAGCAATTTGGAACTACACTCGAAAAGTTATCAAACTGTCCATACCCTTTGACCCAGCAGTGTTACCAATGGGCTTATATCCCAACGAGATCTTAAAGAAGGGAAAGGGACTTGTATGGGCAAAAATGTTTGTGGCGGCCCTTTTCGTAGTTACTAGAAAATGAAAATTGAATGGATGCTCATCAATTGGACAATGGTTGAATACATTGTGTTGTATGAATGTTATGGAATATTACTGTTCTGAAATGACAGCAGGATGAATACAGAGAGGCTTGGAGAGACTTACATGACCTGATGCTAAATAAAATGAGCAGAACCAGGAGATCGTTATATACTTCAATAACAATACTACATGAGGATCAGTTCTGATGGAAGTGGCTATCTTCAGCAATGAGAGGATCCAAATCAGTTCCAATTGATCAGTAATGAACAGAACCAGCTACACCCAGAGAAAGAACAATGAAAAATGAGTGTATTCCACAAAACAGCATCTGCACTCTTTCTGTTGTGCTTTCCTTGCATTTTTGTTTTTCTTCCCAGGTTATTTTTACCTTCTTTCTAAATCTTATTTTTCTTATGCAACAAGATAACTGCATATATATATATATATATATATATATATATACATATAAATTAACATATACTTTAATATGTTTAACATGTATGGGACTGCCTGCCATCTAAGGGAGAGGATGGAGGAAAGGAGGGGAAAAGGTGAAACAGAATTTTTTGCAAGGGTCAATGTTGAAAACTTACCCATGCATATTTTTGTCAATAAAAAGCTATAATAATAATTTAAAAAAACAGATTTGAACAAATGGAAACTAATGACTTTTGGACTAGCCAAAAATGATGATTTTTAAAAAAAGAATAGGGACTTCGGGGGGTAGAGCCAAGATGGTGGAGTAAAGTCAGGAAGCTGCTCAAGCTTTCCCAATTTCTCTAGAAAAACACATGAAACCACACCTCTGAACAGAGTCTGACAGAGTGAAACCACTCTCCAGCTTAAGATAAACTGGAAAAACATCCAGAAAGGTCAGAATCACTAGGATGAAAAGGATGTTAAGCCCACTTGAGATAGACTGCTGGAAAGTCAGTGAGAAGGTCTTGATTACAACAAATCAGCAGCTAAGACCCTTAGATCTGGCTCAGTAGAGGAGTAAATGAGTGGGGCAGCTTCCAGTACCTGCTCAGAAGACAAACGCTGGGAAACTAGTCTCTTTTCTGAAAAGATCAGGCAAAATTACCTCCTTCAAACACAAAGGAAGCCTGTGCTCAAAGCCAAGGCTCAGAGCTGCACAGGAAGCTTGGGTCAGAGCCACCTTAAAAGTAACAAAAGAGGAAATACCAAAAGAAAATGAACAGGAAAGAGAAAAGAACCTTTACCATAAAAAGCAAGTATGGTAACAGGGCATACCAAAACACAAACTCAGAGGAGGACCAGAATCTCCACAGAGGAAATCTCAGAGTGATATGAATTGGTCCCAAGCCCAAAGAGGCTCCTTGGAAGTGCTCATAAAACAATTTTAAAAGCAAATAAAAGAGTTAGAAAAAAATGAGAAAGGAAATGAAAGATATGTATGAGTCAACATTTTACAAGAGTTCATTAGGAAAAATTGCCCCAATATTTTAGAAACACAGGAGGAAATAATGATTGAAAGAATAAATTAATCACCTTTGGAAAGAGATCCCACAAGGAAAACCCCCAAAAACATTGTTGTGAAACTAGAAAACTATAATTTCAAGTTAAAAATACTGTAAGCTACCAGACAAAAACAATTCAAATATGAAGGACCAACAATCAAGATTACCCAGGATCTTGCAGCTTCTGTAATAAAGGATTAGAGGCTCTGGGATACCATATCCCAGAAGGCAAAGAACTTGGGGTTACAACCAAGAATTAACTACCCAGTGAGACTCAGCAATGTCTTTCAGGAGAGGTGATGGATGTTCAATGAAGTAAAAGATTTTCAATCATTTCTATTGTAAAAAACAGAACTAAAAGTAAAATTTAATCTGCAAATATAGGACTCAAGAGAAGCATAGAAAGGTAAATAGGGAAATATATATATATATATATATATATATATATATATATATATAATGGTTAAATTTTACATTCACAGATGGGCAAATGATATCTGTAACTCTTGAGAACTATTTCTGTCACTGGGGCAGATGGGGTAGGGAGGTATCACATGGACTGAGGATGTGGCTGTGAATGGATCCTGATGTGATGATATAAAAAAAAATAAATGACATTAAGAGATGGGAAAAGATCTATACTGGAAAAAGAAAAAAGAGGAGGTATTATGTGAAAATGTGGTTAACATGAAAAGGTGCAAAAAAAATTAAATTGGAGGGAAAGAAAGGAAGGGTATAAGCATTGTCTGAAGCTTGATCTCATCAGTTTCAGCTCTAAGATAGAATAAGTTAATCATTTAGTTGACTATGAAAATTTATAGAACTATAAAAAAGTAGGAGGAGAAAGAGAAAATGAAAAGGGAGGGTCAGGATAGAAGAGAGGGTAGAAACACTAGGGGAAAAGGTAAAAGAAAGAGGGAAGGCATGATAGAATATAAGGTAGTGAGTACAGTGGGTTAAAAATACTACCTAGAGAAGAGGGAGGGGTAATAGGAGATATGGTAGTAGGTGGGGTAAGTAAAAAAAAATCACACAACTAAGGACATAGTGGAAAGAAAGAACAAAAGTATATACAGGGAGGAAAATACAATGTAGGGAAATATAGAGGTGGTAATTCTGTTAATGTGAATGGGATGAATTTACATAAAAGGGAAGCAAATAGCAGAGTCCACTAAAAACCAGAATCCTACATGTTGTTTATAAGAAACACATTTGACACAGAGAGACACATACAGCATAAAAGTAAAAGGCTGGAACAGAATTTATTATGCTTCAGCTGAAGCAAAAAAAAAAAAAAAAAAGAAGCAGGGGTTGTAATTCTGATCTAAGATAAAGCAAATGCAAAAGTAGATCTTATTAAAAGAGATAAGGAAGGAAAGTATATCTTGATAAATGGTACCATAAATAATGAAGTAATAATGACACTAAATGTATATGCACTAAGTAATACAGTACACAGATTCCTAGAGAAGATTTTAAGCCCGTTACAGGAAGAAATAGACAGCAAAATTGTTCTAATGGGAGATATTAACATTCCCCTCTCAAAATTAGATAAATCTAAGCACAAAACAAACTAGAAAGATACTAGGCAGGTAGATAGGATCTTAGAAAATCTAGATATGATAGACCTCTGGAGAAAACTGAATAGGGACAGAAAGGAATATACATTTTTCTCAGCAGTACATAGCACCTATACAAAAAACTGACCATATATCAGGGCATAACAACCTCAAAATCAAATGTAAAATGGCAGAAATAGCAAATGCTTCTTTTTCAGAGAATAATGCAAGAAAAATTATATTCAATAAAGGGCCAGGGAAAGATAGATTAAAAACCAATTGGAAATTAAATTAGCTAATTCTAAAGAATGAATGTGTCAAATAACAAATCACAGAAACAATTCATAATTTCACTCAAGAGAATAACAATGAAACAATATACCAAAACCTATGGCATGCAGCAAAAGCAGTTCTTAGAGGAAATTTTAACTCTAAATAGCTATGTGAATAAAAGAAGATCAAATAATTAGGCACCTAAAAAAGTTAGAAAAAGAATAAATTAACCCTCCCAATCAAATACCAAATTAGAAATTCTGAAACTCAAAGGAGAGATGAATAAGAAAAACTAAGACAACTATTAAACTAATAAATAAAACTAAGAGTTGGTTTTATGAAAAAATTAACAAAATAGATAATCCTTTGGTTAATTTGATCAGATAAAGGAAAGACAAAAACCAAATCACCAGCATCAAAAATGAAAAGGTTGAATTTATCACCAATGAAAAAGTAATTAAAGCAATAATTAGGAGCTAGTTTGCCCAACTGTAAGGCAGAAAGTCTGACAATCTAACAGAAATGAATGAATATTTACAAAAATATAAATTCTCCAGGTTAACAGAAGATGAAATAAATTACTTAAATCGTCCTATTTTAGAAAAAGAAATTGAACAAGTCATCAATGAACTCCCGAAGAAAAAATCTCCAGGGTCAGATGGACTCAAAAGTGAGAATTAACAAACATTTAAAGAACAATTATTTCCAATACTATGTAAACTATTTGGAAAATAGGTAAACAAGGAGTCCTGTCAAATTCCTTGTATGACACAAATATGGCACAAATACCTAAAACAGGATGAACAAACAGAGAAGGAAAATGGCATACAAATCTCCCTAATGAATATTGATGCAAAAAATTTTAAATAAAATATTAGCAAAGAGTTTATAGCAATTTATCAGCAGGATAATACTCCAGACTAAGTGGGATTTATATCAGGAATGCAGAGCTGGTTCAATGTCAGGAAAATTATTACCAAAATTCACCATATCAATAGCAAAACCAAAGGAAATCATATAATAATCTTAATAGATGCAGAAAAAGCTTTTGACAAAATAGAGTGCCCATTCCTATTAAAAAGGCTAGAGAGCATTGGGATAAAGAGAGCTTTCTTTAAAATAATAAGCAGTATCTATCTAAAACCTACAGCAAGCATTATTTGTAATGGAGAGAGGCTGGATCCCATAAAATCAGAGGTGAAACAAGGATGCTCATTATCAACACTGTTATTCAACATTGTACTGGAAATGTTGGCTTTAGCAATAAAAAAAGAAAAAGAAATTCAAGGAATTAGAATGACCAATGAGGAAGTAAAACTATCACTCTTTCTAGATGATATGATGATATACTCTAGAGAATCCTAGAAAATCATCCAAAAACCTACTGTCAACAATTCATAGCTTTAGTAAAGTTGCAGGATATAAAATATACTCACACAAACCATCAGCATTTATATATATATATATATTTACTGACAAAGCCCATCCGCAAGAGATAGAAAGAGAAATTCCTTTTAAAATTACTGTAGACAAAATAAAATACTTGGTGATTTACTCACCAAACAAATAAAGTCAGATATAAACACTTGGGAAAATATCAAGTGCTCATGGCCAAGCCCGACTAATATAATAAAAATGGCAATTTTGCCTAAATTGGTCTACTTGTTCAGTGCTGTACCAATCAAACTGCCCAAACATTGTATTCTTGAACTAGAAAAAGAAATAACAAAATTCACCTGGAAGAACAAAAGGTCAAGAATATTAAGGGAATTAATGAAAAAAAAAATACAAAGGATGGTGACTTAGCAATACCAAACCTAAAACTATATTATAGAACAGCAGTCATTAAAACTACATGGTACTGGCTAAGAAATAGAGTGGTGGATCAGTGGAATAGATTAGATATACATGACACAATAAGCAAGGTCTACAGTAATTTAGTATTTGATAAACCCCCAAACTCCAACTTCTGGAATAATAACTCACTATTTGATAAAAATTGCTGGGAAAACCAGAAAATAATATGTCAAAAACTCACCTTAAACCTACATCTCACACTCCATACCAAAAAAAAGGTCAAATACATGATACATGAATTGAGCATAAAGGATGATCTTATGAACAAATTAGGAGAACAAAGGATAATTTACCTATCAGATCTTTGCAGAATGGAGCAATTTATGATCAAAGAAGAATTAGTGAATGTTATGAAAGGACAACTTTGATTAAATTAAATTAAAAAGGTTTTGCACAAATAAAACCAACAGAAACAAGATTAAAAGGACAGTACAAAGCTGGGAAAAATCTTTACAATCAGTATTTCTGATAAAGGTCTCATTTCTAAAATATATAAAGAAATATGTGAAATTTATGAGAAGACAAGTCATTCCCCAATTGATAAATGGTCAAAGGATATGAACAGACAATTTTTAGATGAACAAATTAAAGTTATTTTTAGTTACAAGAAAAAAAAATGCTCTAAATCACTATTGATTAGAAAAATGAAAATTATAACAATTCTGAGATACCAACTCATACCTCTCAGACTGACTAAGATGACAGGAAAAGTTAATGATGAATTTTGGAGGGGATGTAGGAAAACTGGGACACTAATGTATTGCTGGTGGAGTTGTGAAATGATCCAATCATTGTGGAGAGCAATCTGGAAGTATGTCAAAAGGGCTATAAAACTTTTCATAATGAAAAGCAGTACCATTACTGGGTCTGTATCCAAGAAAATTATAAAGAAGGGAAAAGAACCTATGTGTACCAAAATGTTTGTAGCAGCTATTTTTGTCGTAGCAAAGAATTGGAAAATTAGTAGATGCCCATCAATTGTAGAATGGCAACAAGTTGTAGTACATGAAGATAATGGAATATTATTGTTTTATAAAAATGATGAACAAGCTGATTTTATTTTATTTATTTTATTTTTTAAATTAATTTTTTTTGTTTATTAAAACTTTTTATTTTTCAAAACACATGCATGGATAATTCTTCAACATTAACCCTTGCAAAACCTTGTATTCCAATCCCCCCATCCCCTCCCTTAGAGGGCAAGTAATCTAATATATGTTAAACATAGTAGAAATATACATTAAATCCAATACAGGCATTTACACACTCACACACACACACACACACACACACACACACAATATTTATTGGGCAGCAATTATCTAGCTGCACAAGAAAAATCAAATCAAACCAGAAAAAAAATGAGAAAGAAAATAAAATGCCATGCATACAACAACAAAAAGACTGAAAATGCTATGTTGTGAATCACATTTAGTTCCTACAATCCTCTTTTTGGATGTAAATGGCTCTCTTCATCACAAGATCATTGGAACTGGTCTGAATCATCTCATTGTTAAAGAGAGTCACGTTCATCAGAATTGATCATTGTATTATCTGAACAAGCTCATTTTAGAAATCTGGAAAGATTTACATGAACTGATGCTGAGTGAAACAAGGGAATACATTGTATACCAAAGCGGCAAGAATGTGTGATGATCAACTATGGAAGACTTGGTTCTTCTCAGTAGTTCAGTGATCCAAAACAATCCAATAGATATTGAATAGAAAATGCCGTCTGCATCCAGAGTATGATCTAAAGAGACTGAATGTAAATCAACAAATTCTATGTATTCATATAAAAAAATTCATATAAAAAAAATGAAAGTTTAACAATATCAAAGGAAACAATGGGAATGCCCTAACCCTAAATGCCACTAAGGCATAGGCAAAATTATGCTAATATCCTATTTAATAAATTCTAATGAAAGTCTATTGCCTACAGTATCATATACAAAATGGTCCATTTTGCATTCAAAGTCCTTTATAATCTAATCCCCATCTCCAATCTTTCCAGTCCTCAAAAGCATCACTACTCCTAAATACTGCTAACTTAAGTAATTTAATATAAGAATTAATAATAAGAATTAAGTATTCTCCTCATTATTGCACAAAAAAAGCTCTTGACATTTTCTCTGGCTGTACCCTATATCCTCATCTCTACTTATTGGCATCCCTGACTTCCTTTAAGTCCCAACAAAAATCCTTTCTTTAAACTGAAGTCTTTCCTAACTTCTCAATTCTAATCTTTTCTCTCTATTAGTAAATTCCAATTTTCATAAATCTAGTTTATTTGTTTTTGTTTCTTTGTAATTTTCCTCATTAGATCATTTTTTCCTTGAAAGCAGGAATCATTTGCCTTCTGATCAAATGAAATACCTCTGAGTTTAGAATAATGTATGGCAGAAAGAAGAGGATTAATAAATGTTTATTAATTGACCATATAGTTACAGGTCATGAAACACCACAGTCTCCAAAAAAAAAATTAAGGTCAATACCCATCCAAAGGGATGAACCTGTAACAATGTACTATAAAACAGGACTTCTTTTACTTCTTCCACTTTTTTCCCCTTTTTGCCCATATATATATAACATTTTCTGATATTTTTTGTCATTCTCATATTCATTTAGGTGACCCTATATGGGGTCATAATCCATAGCTTAAGAAGATTTGCTATACAAAAATTGTGTAACAGAAGTACTGGAAAGGTTATCATCAAAGAGATGCATGACCTGAAAAACTGCAATCTTAATGTGTGAATATAAGAGATAATCTGTATTCTTCAGTGGAAATCCATTTGATTAATGACTGTAAAATAAGAAGAAAATTTCCAGGAAATTTATTGAATGTCCTATGGAGAACAAGAGTCCAACTATAGAAGATAGAATGAATAGGTTGTGTTATTCACTGCTTCAGAAGAAATCCCCAGTGATATGATTATGAATCAATGGATGCATTCAGTTATGTTAGAAATGGTTTATTGTAAATTCTCCTTAAAAAGGAGAAAAAAATTATATAATACTGCATTTTATTAAGAAATATCAGGGGGAGCTGGTGGATATTTATAATCCTTTTCAATAACCTTTGCAATTATAAAAAAGTATTAATAACACATAAAGAAAGTATATTTCCACCAAAGGTAGAAAGCACAGGATTCAAAGAACAGGAAGCAAGATTTTGTTGCAATACTATATGATGGATACTTAATTGATCTGCATTATTAATGTAATCCGCATAAAGTATAATGAAACATTCTATGTTGGAGAGCATCATGGATTTGTAATAAGAGGTATTGGGTTCCAATCTTAGTAACCTTAGGCAACCCATGTTAGCTCTCTGAGATTCAGATTCTTCATCTACAAAAAGAAAAGATTGAACCTGGAATTCTCTAAGTGGCCTTCCAGCTTTGAATCAACAATCCTCTGATACACAAACATTTATACACACATACACATATGGAATACCTTAAGTGTATATGTGTGTGTGTGTGTTTTGTGTGTGTGTGGATGTGTGTGTGTGTGTGTGTGTGTGTGTATGGAATACCTTAAGTTCCTAAGAACTTAAGACTTTAAGTTCCTTTTACCAAAAGCAAAAGATTAGAAGATGAAAGGATTTTAAATGGATCTTTGTCTATTTTGAACAATTCTTGTGCAAATAAATGTGTGGTTTGGAAAACAGGTACCTAATAATATTCGTTCTTCACTAAAAATTTCTAAACTGGCATTAAAAAACTAAGTTTATCCTCAGTTTCCAAGTCCATAATAATTTAAAGTTCCATTTTGAAAATATATATATATATATATATATATATATATATATATATATATATATTTGCTTATCTAGAGAACGTTTTAAATAAATGTTCAAGTTCTCTGTCCCAGAGAACAATTTCCCAAAATCTCATTAGCAGGTGAAAAAGAAACAAAAGCATTAGCCGCACAAATACAAGACATTTGTATTGATAAAAAAATTCTCAAAATGTATTTAATATTTAAAATAGCTATTTCACTTTCTAGAATATTTGTCAGAATATAATATTTCAAGAGACCTACTCACATACAGAGACAAAACACAATTTTCAATAGATTTCCTAAGTGACGCCATTAAAAAGCTATTTGTCAAGGAAGGCTTTACATTTTGCATTCCTGCAATTATTTTCACTTAAAGTGTCAGCATTTGTAGGAAATGTCCCTAGTTTCAGAAACAATTATTGTCAGGAAAAACTATGGCAATCAATAAACTACAGTTCTTCTGATTATAACTGATGGAAATATAAGATAATTTCTACATCAAATATTTCCACCAAAGCTCAATACCTTTATTCTTCTTTTCCTACATCATATCATATACAAAAGGCCTTCATTTATTTATATCTGTTGAATACACTTTAGATAGCTATAAGCTCTCAAAGGTACTTACTATCTACACATTCACAATGGGGAGGAGAGCAATTTTTAACAGATATAATCATGATGGAATATGCATTTCATCAGCTAGCATAAACCATGGAATCAAAATATAATGAAAATGCTGGCTTGATAATATACATTATTTGCAGAGATTCATCAATAATAGCACTCATCACATGCAGTGACCTCAATCAGAAATTATTCTTCCTTTTTCAGAAGTTCAGGAATAGTACTTTGTATGGTTGACATTATCTAGTTATGTTTTACTTAACATTGCAGTTTGTATATCTCTACCCTATAAGCCCAATATATTCACTATACCCTTTTAATAGACTATAAGCTGTATGAGGGCAAGGGATGTTTTATATATCATTCCGGCTCCTGGAAAAACTAACATAGAACTCTGTATAGAATAGGCAATTAATGTTTATTGAACTGAATGGAATATAACTTATAGAAAGCTGAACTACTTTAGATTCTCATCCCTTTTATGGAGAAGAAATAACAAATGTGTAAGACAAAAGTATTCTCTCTTAGTGATGGTAAGGGTCACATGACTACATATAATCAAATATGCACTATACATTATTTGTAGTCAGAAATGTCCTAGAACAATGTTACTTTGTGAACAATTTTCACTATTACTAACTAGAAATTATTATGAACATATTATTCACATGTTCAGCCAAATCAAAACATACTGGTGCTGTATATGTACACAAAGAATTCTTACATTAATTTAGCAAACAGATGCCTAAATTATAATCTATTTAGAGTTATAATTAAAAGCAATTCTTTTCCAAATAGATATCTCATAAGGTAGAGAATTACCTAAACATATTTGTCCCATAAAAGAAAGGTAACAAAAACTTTTGGGTTTAATACAAGACAAAATTTAAAATATCAAGGTGATCTTTGAATTGTCCTTATGTAAATTAAGTTAATCATCACTTTTTTTTTTTTCTGTTAAAACTTTTGTTCAGTTAGGTAGTTAGGTGATTCAGTGGATGGAGTGCTGGACCTAGAATTATGAAGACCTGAGTCCAGCCCTGTGAGACCATTGGCAAGAAATTTAATCTCTTTTTATCTGAGTTTCCTCAGTTGTAAAATGGCATAATAATAACACTTACTTCTAAAAGTTCTTATGAGGAACAAATGAGATATTTGTAGAGCATTTAGCACAATGATTGATCCACAGTTGGTAATATATAGAAATTCTTTTTTTCATTTTTGGGTCTTTTGGTCATTGATGATATCTCCAAAAAAACATATTTTTGTGCTCTCCTCATCTGTACCTACTGACTTCCCTACCCTTTTTCAATTTTCAGAGAAGATCCCATCTTCTTCAGGAAGCTGTTTCTGACACACCTATAACCTCCCTTTATTCTAGGGACTTCCCTCTGTTGATTATTTCCAATTTATCTTGTACATTATTTGTATACATAGTTGTTTGTTGTGCCTTCCATTAGACTCTGAGTGGTCTTGTGTTTTAATTTGTCATAGCCAAGGGTTAGCACAGTATGTGGCACATTTTATAAATAGTTATTGATTGAATGAGTGACATACAGAAAAAATGGCCAAAAAGAGCTAGAATAAATGTCATATATATTTGTATTATAAATGAAGGAAAAATGAAGCTTTGTATGATCTTGTAATTTAAAGCCACATCTACATGTCCTTTTTAAAATGGGATAATTAGGCAATGCAGTGGATAAAGTGACAGGCCCAGATTCAGAAAGATCTGACTTCAAATCCAGTCAAATACATTTATTAACTGGGTAACTTCAGTTATGTCACTTGACTCTGTTTTAACAGTTTCCTTATCTGTAAAACGAGAAGAAGAGGCAAACTACTTCAGTATTTTTGTTTGCCTCATGAAGGGTCAGACAAAACTAACTGACAACAAACATGTATCTTTCTTTTTTATTTTATCTTTTTAAAGTATAGGTTTAGTACTAATATTAATGGTGTAACAGGACACTGTCAATAAGAGCACTAGCCTCAGAACTTTCTTACTGTGTTCTGCTTATTCCCAAGAAAGTACCAAGTAAGATTTTTCCAGAATTAGTTGATGATGCAGAATGAAAGGTCCTGACAATTCAGAATCCACAGTTTCTAATCTACTCACTCAATATAAAAGCAACAACAAAGTTAGACTTTTGATTGCCTACTGAGCCAAGAATTGTCTTTGTTCATGTAAATGAATTCCTTGAATGCAACTTAAGTCCTTTCTCTGGTGAATGGGCCGGAAATGCAATAGAATAAGGTATCTAGTCTTGAGCCAGTAAGTTAGTTAATCAACATTCATTAAGTGCTTGCAATGTACTAAGCACTGTGTCAAGTGCTAAAGACATAAAGAAAGGCAAAAGACTGACTGCCCCGGCCCTCAAGAAGCTCACAATCTGATGGAGAAAGAACAAGCAAACAAAAATGTAAAAAGCAAGCTATCTACAAATCAATAGGGAATAATTAAAACATAGAAGGCACAATAATTAGAGGTTGAGAAAGACTTCCAGTAATGTTAGATTTTAGTGGGGTTTAAAGGAAAGCGGGAGACAGAGAGAAAGAATGAGAACATTCCAACTATGTCATAAAACCAGAAGTGATCAGAGTCTAGTGAAACTTAGGAATATGAAGTAGAAATGATGAATAGATTTAAGAGGTTAAATCTAGTAGAGTGCCTGAAGAACTATGGAAAATGTTTGCATAACAACAAGAACATTCCCAAGGGGAAAAATAAAGCAAAAAATCAAAACTGCTATCTGATGAGGTTGCACAGATAGCTAAAGAAAGCAAAAAGTAAAGGAAAATGGGAAATATGTACCCAACTGAAAGCAGAATTCCAGAAAACAACAAGAACAGATAAGGTTTTCTTAAAGGAGCAATTCAAAGAAATAGAAGAAATCAATAGAATGAAAAAGACAAGAAATCTTTTCCAAAAAAAGTCAAGGGAACATTTTACATAAAAATGATGGAATCAGTAAATACTTAAAGAAATTAATTCAGACTGTTTGCTTTAAGATCAAATAGTGAACATGAAGCTTAAATACTTTGGGCTCATAATGAAAAGACAGGTCTCAGTTGGATAAATCCTGATATTGAGAAATATGGAAAATGAAAAGAAAAGAACATAAAAGAAGATATGATGCATAGATAGAATTATGGAAGCAATGAACATAAGCTCCAAGAGACTACAGAAAATAATGGAGCATAGAAGAACCTGGTATACCATGATCCATGGGATCACAAAGAACTGGACATGACTAAATGACTGAACCATAAGATGAAAATTATTCATTTTATCTCTTATAATTCTTTCTGCCTTTTATTTGGTCAGAAACTTTTACCTTATTTATTTCTACGCCTGAAAGGTTTCCCCCCTCCTCCATAATCTCTTAATTTATTATATAAATCTGTAAGTCTGAAATATGTATATGATGTGAGATGTTATTCTATGCCCATTTGCTGCATGACTGCTTTCCTATTCCCTCCATTCCATTTTTTCTGTTCATTTTTATTCTCTTTCTCTCCTTCAATTTTCTTATGGGTAGCAAGGATCTCTATGCCCAAATGAATGTGTATATATATTCTTCCCTCTTTGAATTAGATTAGATGAGAATAAGATTCAATCATTGTCCACTTTCCCCCATTTTCTTCTCCCTTGTTAAAACTTTCTTTACATGCCTTTTTTATGTCAAATGATTTACCTCATTCTTCCTCTCCCTCTTTACTTCTCCAAGTAAATTCCTTTTTCTCTGCCTTTTTTTTTTTTCTTTTGAGATCATCTGAACAAAACAGAGAAGCTCTAAGTAGACTCATTATAATTGACCAAATGATGAAAAAGTTCTTGGGGGTTACAGGAAACATCTTCCAATTTGAGAATGCAAACAATTAAATCTTAAATTTCTCCTGATTTCTAGTTTATTTTGACCACTTAAAATTTCTTTCTTGAATCTTGTGTTTGAATGTCAAATTTTCTATGCTGTTTTGGTCTTTTCATCAAGAATGTGTGGAAAAATAAGGAAAGGGGACCTGTATGTGCAAGAATGTTTGTGGCAGCCCTCTTTGTAGTGACCAGAAACTGGAAACTGAGTACATGCCCATCAGTTGGAGAATGGTTGAATAAATTGTGGTATATGAATATTATGGAATATTATTGTTTGGTAAGAAATGACCAACAGGATGATTTCAGAAAGGCCTGGAGAGACAGGAACTGATGCTGAGTAAAATAAGCAGGGCCAGGAGATCATTATATACTTCAACAACAATACTATATGATGATCAATTCTGATGGACCTGGCCATGTTCAGCTATGAGATGAACCAAATTAGTTCCAATGGAGCAGTAATGAACTGAACTAGCTACACCCAGCGAAAGAACTCTGGGAGATGACAAAGAACCATTACATTGAATTCCCAATCCCTATATTTTTGCCTGCCTACATTTTTGTTTTCCTTCACAGGCTAATTGTACAATATTTCAGAGTCCGATTCTTTTTGTACAGCAAAATAACGGTTTGGTCATGTATACTTATTTTGTATTTAATTTATACTTTAATATATTTAACATGTATTGGTCATACTGCCATCTAGTGGAGGGGGTAGGGGGAAGGAGGGGAAAAATTGGAACAAAAGGTTTGGCAATGGTCAATGCTGTAAAATTACCCATGCATATAACTTGTAAATAAAAAGCTATTTAAAAAAAAAAAAAAAAAAGAATGTATGGAAGTCCTCTAAATATATATCTTTTTTTTTTTTTTTTTTTGCTTTGAAGGATTATTCTTCAGTCTTTTTGGTTAGGTAATTCTTGGTTATGATACCATCTCCTTTATCTTCAACAATATCTAAGACTTATTTTTATTTTTAGTGTTTTGTTTAGTGCTAAATATGCTATGATACTGGCTGTGGCTCACTTGTATTTGAATTGTTTCTTTATAAAATCTGTTTACAGTAATTTCTCCTTAACCTGGGAACTTTAAGAATTGGCTATAATATTTCCAAGAGTTTTGAATTGGGAATATCTTTCATCAGGTGATTGATACTAAATTCTTTAAATTTCTATTTCCCTCTGGTTCTAATAAATTCAGTCAGTTTTCCTTGATAATTTCTTGAAATATATTTTTTCAGCTTTTTTTTTTAATTTTTAAAGCATGGTTTTCAGAGAATTCAATAATCCTTAAATTATCCCTCCTTTTCCATTTTCAGTGTTAACCAATGAGATATTTCAAACTTTCTTTTTAAAAACTATCAACTTTATTTTATTGTTTCTTGATTCATTTTAAGTCATAAGTTACACTTGCCCAATTCTACTTTTTAACAAATTATTTTCTTCAGTTTGGCTTTCTTATTTCTTTTTCAATTTGGCTAATTATGTTTTTTGAAGATTTTTTTTCTGGGATTTTTTATGCTTCTTTCAGAAAAATGTTAATTCTCTTTTCAAAATTTTCTTTTATTCCTCTAATTTCTTTTTCCATTTTCTTCTACCACTCTTATTTGATTTAAAAAATCATTTTTGCTCTTTTTTTTAAATCTTTTTTTTCTAGTAATTTTTGTTGGCTTTATATCCAATCTGCATTTTTTTTTCTATGAGGTTTTGCTTATGATCACTGATGGTCACAGAGCTAGCAAATAAAAAGGAAGCTTCATAAACTTGGTTTTGTTTTGTTTTTTTTAATTCTAAATCCAGTCCTAATCATTGGGTTATATTGCTTCTTCATTTTCTTGGGTTTATATTCAACCTTCATTTTATAGAAAAATTATTGGTAACAAGCCATTTTGAAAATTAAAAGGGAATAATAACCTTCTAAACTTTGCACACAATGCCTTACTGTGGCATGATATTTTGAAAATTATAAATATCTTTGAAATGTGCAGTCTATTTATTACTTCCATTAGCATTCTTTTGTCAGAAACAAGTAGTTAATATATCTGATGAGTTTGGTTTCAAAATAAAAAATTATCATGTCTATTATACAAAAGGAATATTCAGATGTTCTTTTTATTCTAAAAACAAAATTTCCCACTGAACTAGTGAAGGACAGCAAGGAATTTGAATGGTGGTGATTTTTTTCTTTTGCAAATAAAATAATTATTCTTCCTTATATAGAGGAAAGCTCTAAGGTCAGTGGAAAGAGCAATTAGACTTATTTAACATAATTGCCAGCTTAAGTAGAGTGACACTCACTTTCACTGTTACTCTATATAAGAAAAATCACAAGGCACTTTAACAGTGACAGAAAAAAATAATTGCTATATGTAGTTTCTCGTGGATTTTCATAAAAAGACAAAATGCCTTAGAAGATTGGGGGGACTGTGAAGATTCAAAGTTTAAAGCAAAAAGCTGCAAATTATTATTTTTTGGTTATTTTCAAATAGAAAAAAGTAAAAAGGCAATGCACCAAAGAGATAAGATGGAAAAACACCTTACATTTTTGAGATATTTAAAAAGAAAATTTCACAGATGACAATCAAAAAATACTTTATTGGATAGGAGATAATACACAAAAAATTGACTTATTACAATATTATTGCCACATAGTAATCACTTCATAAATACTTGCTAAATTAAATATTCTCAAATATTCAAAGTACCCTTAATAAGAGAAAGAGATATTCTAAAGGTGATAGGATAGAACATACTTAGCTTTCATGCCATGATCAGTATTTTGGAAAGATCTGTCAAAAGACTTATTGAACCACTAGAAACCATTAGTAGAAGAGGAATGTATTAAACTCCTATATTATTTAAAAATCAAAATATGTGTATGAGAGAGGAACCCTTTGAAGCCCTCCCAAATTCCCCTTCAAAACACTTGAAAACTGCTTTAGAATTGATTGAGGAAGAGGAAAATAGTTTAGCAGTACTGTATGAAAGGTCTAACCCTGGAGTGGGTGGGAAACAAAGTCTAAGAGCTCCAGCAGCAGCCAGATTTATAGCAAAGGGCCTGCAGCAAGGCTCCAAACCTGGGGCAATTCATGAATGGAAACCCTGCTGCAAACCAGTAGCCTTCTAGGTAAGTGAACAGTTTATGTAGGACAGCAAGGTCCCACTCAGTGATCCCATCCTCAGCAAAATCTACAACTCTTTAATCTCATTCCTAACCAGTAGAGAAGTCTTTCCCTGAGGCTGGCCAACAGCTAAATTCCCCATTCCTGGGGACTACCAGCAGAGAAACACTGTTTCCACATACACCCAGCTGCAGGGCTCCACCCTTTGGACAGATCAGATACAAAATTACTTCTCCATGGTCTGCTAGAATAGAGGTCCTGCTTTCATAGCAGTCCAATAGCATGGTCTCATCCCTGGAGTAGTCCCCCAGTAAAACCCCACTCTCAAAGTGGCCAGCAGAGAGGCTCCTCTTCCTAATTAAATCACAAAGAAAGGCTAGCCTGTGGAGAAAACAAGCAGCTAAGAGGTGAAGCCCAGTGATAGTCAGCAGTAAGATCCAGAGTCACAATACAAAAAGCATGGCACAATGCAAGACCAGAGCCTAACTCAATTTTTTTCCTTTTATTTAATTATTTTTTATTGGTGTATTTCTTCTTAACACACATTGCTTTATGAATCATATTAGAAGAGAAAAATCAGAGCAAAAAGGAAAAAAACCATGGGAGAGATGAAAAAAATAGAAAAAAGAAGTGAACATAGCATGTATTGATTTACATTCAGTCTACTTAGGTGTTTTTCTGGTAGCAGATGACATTTTCTGTCCAAAGTCTATTGGGATTCTTTGAATCATTGAACCACTGAGAAGAACTAAGTCTTTCATAGTTGATCATCACACATTCTTGTTGATATCATGTACAAGGTATTGCTGGTTCTGTTTGTTTTATTCAGCATCAGTTCATGTAAATCTTTCCAGACCTTTCTATAATCATTTTGTTCATTATTTATTAAAGAACGATAATATTCCATTATCTTCATGTACTATATCTTGTTTAGCCATTCCCCAAGTCATGGGCAGCTACTCCCTTTTCCAATTCTTTGATACCACAAAAAGCTGCTAAAAACATTTTTGTACACGTGGGTCCTTTTTCCTTCCTTATGATTTCCTTGATATACAGATCCAATAGTGGCACTGCTTGATCAAAGGGTATGCACCGTTTTATAACCCTTTGGGAATAGTTCCAGATTTCTCTCCACACTGGTTGGATCATTTCACAACTCCACCAATGATGCATTAGTGTGCATGTTTTCCCACATCCCCTCCAACATTTATCATTATCTTTTCCTGTCAGTCAATCTGAGAGATATGAATTGGTACCTCAGAATTATTTTAATTTGATTTCTCTGATCAACAGTGATTTAGAGCATTTTTTAATATAATTATAAATGGGTTTAATTTTGTCATCTGAAAATTGTCTATTCATATCCTTTGACTATTTATCAATTAGGAAATGACTTGTATTCATATATATTCTTTATATATTTTATAAATTAAACCTTTATCAAAAATAAAAAGGAAATCCCATTTAATCTTGTTTCTGTTGGTTTTGTTTGTGAAAATCCTTTTTAATTTAATGTGATCAATTTAATTTAATTTAATTTATAATCCATTACAAATAAGGTTTGCTGTAGGTTTTAGATAAATACTGCTTATTATTTTAAGGAAAGTTTTGATTACATTACTCTCTTCTCCAAATATTTAATATGTAAATTATTCCTTGTTCTCCTAACCCATTGATTGTACCATATTTTATGCCCAAATCAGATATCAATTTTGATCTTATTTTGATATGTAATTTGAAATGTAGGTCTGTGTTAATTTCTGATATTATTTTCCAATTTTCCCAACAATTTTTGTCAAATAGTGAGTTCTTATTCCAGAAGCTGGAGTTTGGGAGCTTATCAAATAATAGATTGCAATAAGTCTTGATTATTCTGTCATGTGTATCTAATCTATTCCACTGAGCCACCATTCTATTTCATAGTATCAAATATTTTTGATGATTGCTGCTTTATAATATAGTTTTAGGTTTGGTACTGCTAAGCCATCAGCCTTTGTATTTTTTCCCCCATTAATTCCTGTGATATTCTTGACCTTTTGTTCTAACAGATGAATTATTATTTTTTCTAGTTCTTTAAAATAATGTTTTAGCAGTTTGATTAGTATGGCACTGAACAAGTAAATCAATTTAGGCAGAATTGTCATTTTTATTATATTAGCTCACCCTGGCCATGAGCAATTGATATTTTCCCAATTGTTTAGATCTGACTTTATTTGTGTGAAAAATATTTTGCAATTGTGTTTATACAATTCTTAGGATTTTCTTGGAAGATAGATGCCCAAGTATTTTATTTTGTCTACAGTAATTTTAAATGGAATTTCTCTTTCTATCTCTTGCTGATGAGCTTTGTCAGTAATATGTATAAATGCTGATGATTTGTGTGGGTATATTTTATATCCTGCAACTTTGCTAAAGTTATGAATTGTTTCCAGTAAGCTTTTGGATGATTTTCTAGGATTCTCTAAGTGTATCACCATAGCTGTAATATGCAAAGAATATTTCTTCATTGACTATTCTCATTCCTTTAATTTCTTTTTCTTTACTTATTATATAAGGCCAATGTTTCTAGTACAATGTTGAATAACAGTGATGATAATGGGCATCCTTGTTTCACTCCTGATCTTATTGGAATTGGGCCCAGCTTCTCTTTATTACAAATAATGCTTGCTGTAGGTTTTAGAATGATACCGCTTATTATTTTAAGAAAAGCGCTCTTTATCCCCATGATCCCTAGCATTTTTAATAGGAATGTGTGCTGTGTTTTCTCAAAATCTTTTTCTGCATCTATTAAGATTATCACATAATTTTTGTTGGTTTTATTATTGATATGGTTGATTATGGTAATAATTTTCCTGATATTGAGCCAACCCTGCATTCCTGGTATAAATCCCACTTAGTAACAGTGTATTATCCTGCTGATAAATTGCTGCAATTGTTTTGCTAATATTTTATTTAAAATTTTTCAACAATATTCATTAGGGATATTGGTTTGTGATTTTCTTTCTCTGTTTTGGCTCTTCTTAGTTTAGGTATAAATGTCATATTTGTATCAGAGAAGGAATTTGGTAGGACTCCTTTTTTACCTATTTTTCCAAATAGTTTATGTCATACTGGAATTGTTCTTTAAGTGTTTGGTAGAATTCATTTTGAATCCATCTGGCCCTGGAGATTTTTTCTTAGGGAGTTAGTTAATGACTTGTTCAATCTCTTTTTCTAAAATGGGACCATTTAAGTAATTTATCCAATTGTAAACAATTGTGTAAAATATATATTGTACACAATAACAGCAAGAATGTGAGATGATCAAATGTGAAAGACTTGATTCTTCTCAATGGTTCAGTGATCTAAAGCAATCCCAATACATTTTGTATAGAAAATTCCATTTGCATCCAGAAAAAGAACTGAATGTAAATCAACACATGTTATATTTACTTCTTTTTTTCTGTTGTATTTTTTAAAATCTCTCCCATGTTTTTGTCCTTTTACTCTGATTAATTTCTCCCAACATGATTCATAAAGCAATGTGTATTAAAAATAAATAAATTTGCTAGAAGAGGTAAAAAAAATAAAAGAAAATTCTAGAGAATCAGCTAAAAGCCTACTTGAAATTTTTAACACCTTTAACAATTTTTAGCAAAGTTGCAGGATGCAAAATAAACCTAATTAATCATTAGCATTTTAATATATTTTTCAACAAAGTCCAGCTGCAAGAGATAGAAAGAGAAATTCCATTTAAAATATAAAATACTTGAGAATTCACCACTTGCTAAGACAAACTCAGTAACTTCATGAAAAAAAAAACATAAAAATTGTTTCACACAATTAAAGTCAGACCTCAACAACTGGAAAGATATGAATTACTTATGGATAGGCCAAGTCCATATAATAAAAATAGAAACTCAATTTACATTTAAAATAAATTTAAATAAATCTATTTATTTAGTACCTTGACAAACAAACTATCAAAAGTTATTTTATACAGCTAGACAAAATATTAACAAAATTCACCTGGAAGACAAAAGTTCAAGGATGTCAGAGAAATCAATGAAAAATAAATGAAAGAAGGTGATCTACTCATATCAGATCTCAAACTTATAAAATGGTAATTGTCAAAACAATCTGGTACTGAATAAGAAATAAAGTGGTAGATCAGTAGAATGTATTAAGTATAAATTCCATTATAGTAAGTGACCATCATAATCTATGATCAATTCAAAATTCCAGGCTATTGGTATAAAAACTTACTATTTGAGAAAATGTGCTATGATGGCAGAAACTAGGTAGAGACATAGGTAGTAACAATTCATACCATATACTAAGGTAAGATCAAAATGACTACAATGATTTACACATAAAATATGATACTACAACCAAATAAAAAGAGCATGGAATGACTTATCTGTTAGATTTATGGGAAGAATTTAGGACCAAAGAAAACATAAAGAACATTATAATGTAAAATAGACAATTCTGATTATATGAAATTAAGCAGTTTTTGCATAAAGAAAACCAATGCAATCAAAATTATATGGAATCCCCCAAACTGGAGGTAATTTTGCAAGAAGTATTTCTGATAAAAAACATTTTTCAATGAGCTAAATTTATAAAAATGCAAGTTATTCTCTGATAGATAAATGATAAAAGAATATGGACATGCAGTTTTCAGATGAAGAAATTAAAGCTATCTATAATCATATATGTTCTAAATCACTATTGATTAAAGAAATTCAAATTCATACAACCTTGAGGTACCATCTTACCCCAAGTAGAGTGACTAATATCAACCCCCCCCCAAAAAAAAAAAGGAAAAATGTTGGATGCTGGAGTTGGAATACTGATACAATCCTGATGGAGTTGTAAACTGGTTCAACCATTCTGGAGAACAATTTGGAGTTATGCCCAAAGGGCTATAATACTATCTATACTATTGATCTAGTAATATCACTGCTAGGGCTATATTGCAAAGACATCCAAGAAAAGGAGAAAGGAGCTATTTGTACAAAAGTATTTATAGAAGCTCTTTTTGTGGTGACTAAGAATTGGATATAAAGGGGATGTCCACAATTAGGGAATGGGTAAACCAAATGTGGTATATGATTCTAATGAAAATGTACAGCAACAAATGATAAACAGGATGATTTCAAAAATACATGGAAAGATTAAGATGAACCCATGTACAGGGAAGTGAACAGAACCAGGAGAATGTACAAAATAATAGCAATATTGTTTGATTAATAACTATGAATTACTTAGCCATAATCAATAACACAATGATCCAAGACAATCCCAAAGAACTAATGATTGTGTATATCTGCCTCCAGAGAAAGAATTGATACTGATTGAATGCAGATTGAAATATGCTACTTTTTAATTTCTCTTTGAGTTTTCATTACTTGAATCATCTTGTACAAAATAACTAATAGCTAGATGTTTTATATAACTACACATGTAACATGTCTTTCTATTTAACAACACAGGAAGAGACTAAAGTGGAGAGGAAAGAAAGAATAGAATTTGGAACTCAAAACTTTAAGTAAAAATGATTAAAAATGGAAAAATAATTAAAATATGTGAATCTAACAAATGTATTGGTAAGATGTGATGGTACCTGGAAAGGTTTCTCCAAATTAAAGTAAATTCTATTTTTATTTTTTAAATTCATACCCAAACTAATTCTTCCATGTTTATTTCTAACTGTTGTTTCTCTATATAACAGTTTCTCTGTAGATAAGTAAGATGATTTTGTATTTTCATATCTCTGAGGAATAGCAATATTTTGTTGTGATCAACAAAATCAATCAGATTAGTGTAATTAGTGAAGTAGATTTCCTCCCTCCTCGGGGAACTTCCTTGCTTTCTCCATAACCCAGAAAATGTTGGCTATTTGTTATCTAGCTCCTCTGCCTCTTCAAAAACCACCCTGCTCTTCTGGTAATTCTCAGTTCACATATTACTGACAACTAGTTTGTAGAATCCTAATCATAAGCATACTGACATGTGAAATGAGCACAACTGTTCTATAGTTTTGAACATTGTTTGACATAGCAGTTCTTTAGGATTGGAATGCAAACTGAATTTCTTGAATATACACAAAAGGGAGAAAAAAAATTTTCAACTACCAGGGACTATAATTTACCATTTTGCCATGTTTTCTCTAGGGATTTGCCCTCTTTCTCCTAAATGTATATTCTGATGAGAGAGAGGCTGGAGTGTTTTGCCATCTGATAGATCACTTTTTGCCAGAGCTCTTCACTAAGATATATACTGCATGGCATAGCTCATAATTTCAATGATCTGTATTAGCAAAATCGGTGGATTGGACTAAAAATGTTTAAGACCTCTTCCAGGTTTGCTTCCCGAGACTAAATTGAGAAAATAAATTTTAAAAGTGAGCCTTTAGCATGAGGGTTTCTGTTGAAATTCAATGAAAACACAAATATATAGGATAAATAAGAAATTAAAAGAGGTAAATCATTGGAATTTAGAGGGGGTAAAAAAATGCTTTAGGAAGTGTGATTTTAGCAGAACTTTAAAGGATGTCAGGGAAATCAGTAGTCTGAGCAGAGGAGGGAGATGATTTTAGATATAGGGGACAGCCAGAGAGAAAATGCCCAGAGTCAAGAGATGGAATGTCTTGATGTGAATTAAGAGGTCAATGTGAATGAAGTGAAGAGTTCGTGTTGTAGTGCAAGTAATAAGAAGACTGGAAATGGAGGAAATAGCAAGGTGATGAAGGACTTTGAATGCTAAACAGAGCATTTACTCCTGGAGGCAAGAGGAAGCCACTGGATTTATTGGAGAAGGGGGAAGACTTGCATTTTAGGATAATCACCTTAGTGGCAAAATGGAAGATGTACTGGAGTAAGGTGAGATGAGACAGGCAAATCCACTAGGCTACTGAAATAGTATAGGCATGAGGTGATGTACTAGGCAGTGCCAGGTGGGAGAGAAGAAAGAATTTAGAGATTTTGAAAAATGAAATTGTAATCTGTCAATACTAAATGGACAGATCTCGGCAATAGCTTGAAATTTTTTTTGAGGGGGGGTGGGGAAGGGATAAAAGATAATGAGGAATCCAGTATAACTCCTGGATTTTATGTTCAAGGGAATGCATAGGATAGTCCTATACAGGAATAGAAAGATTGGAGGAGGTTTTAGGAAAAAAGGCAATACATTCAGTTTTGGACATATTGGATTTAAAATGTCTACTGGATACACAGTTGAGATGCCTGACAAGCAATTGGAGATGAAAGATTAAAGATCCTCAGAGAAATTGAGGCAAGAAAGGTAGATTTGAAAGTCATCAACCTAGAGATGGCAATTTAATCAATGGATGTTAATAAAATCAACAAGAGTGAGAAAAGAGTTCCTAGGACAGGACTCTATGAAATATATAGAGTTTGAGGATATAGTCTGGATGAAAAGGAGAATCTGGAAGAAAAAGAGAGGAGTTATTTTCAAGGAGTTTAGCTATAAATGACCAGTGAAAATAGGAAGATAGTAAAGATAGAAGCATCTCAAGATAAATTATGTTTTCATCAAAAAAAAGTTGCTAGCAACAATGAATAAAATGCACCTAATCAAATGTCAATAATTATTATTAGAAAAATAAGTGAATTATCCTAACATGCTCTGTTAATTTTTTAAATTTTTTTTTACTTTTGTAAAATCACTGATGAGTTAGTACTCATTCTCTTCTCCAAAATAGATATTTTCTACTGTACCTCATCTTAAGAAGAGTAATATATTAATCAGGAGATGAATAAACTTTTAATAGAGTATTTACTTACAAACTAACAGTGTTCAGAAACAGATAAAAGCAGGATACTTCTTTCCATCATGGAGGTTACTTTCTAAGGAGAGGTAGTATCTATCTCATTCTTACATAATTATGTGATTGAAACTTCCTCTTAAAATTAATTGACAAATTTTATAATCTTTATATTTAGTAATATTTCTTATACATAACCTAAATTCTTCTGCTACTATAAAGTCAATTTCTTTCTGATGAGTTGTATTACATCAGGATTCTAATAATAGTTTTAGAACTTTGATCTATCTGTTTTTATTTAATATGAAATAGTTTAAATGTATTTCTACTTTCTTCTGGAAAGGTAATATGTCATCACTACTATGACACTGGAACTTCTCTGAATTCTTTGAAATTTTTTGAAATCCATACAATGTATAGGGGTTTTCTACATACTTAACAACACAACTCATAATGTTGGTAGCTGCTGCTTAAAATTATGCTCACTTTAGATCTAGCAATATGACGCACAGTTCAGTTGTGGTCTATGATAACTTTTGGTTTAAAATAAATATGAAAAAATAAAAACACTAGTCCCTATTTCTGATATTTCAGTCATAAGCTAAAGTTGTTGGAATCTTGTCCTTAGTTATCGGAGATGTTTCTCTCTCTCTCTCTCTCTCTCTCTCTCTCTCTCTCTCTCTCTCTCTCTGTCTCTCTCTCTTTCTCTCTCTTTTTTTGTCACTTGAAACTTGCTCATGAAGTACCAGCAGATAACCTCCTTCCAAATTTTCTCTCTTGCTCTGGTTCATTTTTTTTTTCCTGCCAAAGCACAGGTTTTATTTCTCCTAACTATATCCAAAATCTTTACTTCCCTTACTTGAGATCCTTGATTATTAAACACCTTATAAGTGCTCTGGAAAGTTGATTTACGTTCTACAAAATAAAAGTTTATCCCCTGAACCTATTCAAGTTATCACAAGATAAGAAATACTATTATTAATAACTGTAAAATTATGTGAAAGCATAACTGTTATTTTTAGAAACCTTGAAAACAATTTTTTTCTTTAGTATTACCAACAATATGCTATATTTCCTAATGAAATCAACAATTTATAAAGTCTGATTATACTTTTTCCTCTCCAGAGCAGCACTTCAAAGCATTGTAAAAATGATAGGTATTTATTATATAGTCTAGATAGCCTTAAACAATATATATTTCTGTGACAATATATAGAGGTGAAATGCTTAGGTCTTTTCTTCAGTCTTTAATCAAAAGGAAATAGTTTTCTCACAAGGGCTAGGCCTGAAATATGTTATGGAGTCTGCTGTAATATGAACAAGATATTTTTCTGAAACTAAACAATCTGAATATAGTTTCCTTACAAGTTTTCCTCCTTCCCCTATTACATCTCTAAATTCTAAGGATTGGCATTGTGGTTAAATGACTAGCATTTTTCACTGTTAGTTTCCATAAATCTCTTTATTTCTGAAGTTAAATTCCATCCAAGCACAGTCTTCTATGCTAAATTGGACCATTTTGCATGGAGCATGCAAAATGCTGTGAAAAAATAGGCTGTAGTCCTTGAAAGAAAAATTACTTAGCAAGTTGGGTTTAGAAAACATTAGTAGAAAAATAGTATATTTTTCATAAAATTTTAATATAATTTTATTTTCTTTATGAATAAATTGTTATCAGTGAAAGAAAGAACCCAACAGTCTATAATGAGATATAATAAAGAGAGATCTTTTAATCCAATTTATTATAGGGAGCAACAATGCTAATCTTACTTAGTCAAGATTACTAATTTATCATTTACATTTGGAGATTGCTCTAACCAAAAGTTCTATGAAGAAGTTATATCTTAATTTCTGTTCTTTATTCACCATCAATAAACTCCTCGATTTCATACTTGTTTCTTCTTATTTTATTTTATCAAATCCTGAATCTAATCAATGATATCATTTCACAATAATTTCTTCTTCAAAATATTTTTAAAAGTTACCTCTTAAGTGACTTATAAATATGCCAACTTAATAAAAATATAAGAATATTGCCTATACATGTGTAAATAGTACTTTATACTGAAAGAACAATTCAAAATGGATATTCTAGGCACTCAAGCTTAAAGCAAATATAATTTTATCCATATGACTAAAAGAAGTGATAACATTTTATGCCATTGAGCCACCAAAAATATACTAAATGCAGTTGGATATTGAATCAATCTACTAGTTCGATATTTTCCACAAAATGTCAGAATTTACAAATTAGGAAAAAAATAAGTTCATATTATAGAGGGCAAATTAATGTGTGCAAAACGTCAACTCACAACAAATAATAAACCTTGATATGAAAGAAAAAACACTACATAAAGCTATATGCTGGTATTGCTATACTAATAAAAAATAAGCCCTAATAATATTTTTTTTCTAGACAGCTATCTTTCAATGTGGTCATAGAAATGTAATTACATAGTGGAATTTTGTTAAATAATATTTGACATACATTTTGATTGGTTCAAGGCTAAAAACTTAGCAAACCCTAAAATGCCATATAAATGCCATTATAATTATTGTTAATAAATCTTTCATATCATAATTAACATTTTATATAAATTAGAGTCTTAATATTACACTGACTTTTGAATTTGCCACTTCCTCCCTGCTTTACTCAGGGAACTTTCTCTTGGAACAAAGATTTAAAAGGAAAAAAGTTTCATAAATCCACCTAACCTATCAACTATGTAATAATCTATAGTCAGGGTTGTAGGGAAGCATATTTTTCATCTCTCTAGAGTAATAACTATCTTGGTTATTATAATAATGTCATGTTCAGATTCATTGTTTTGTTCTTTGGTTTGCTTTGTTAAATGCAGTGTATGTACTGTTTTACTGGTTGTGTTTACTTCATTCTTCATCAATCCATATAAGTCTTCTCATGTTACTCTGCAATATTCACATTTTTTATTTCTTATTAGTAGTAACGTATGTCGCATGGTAATATATATTAGCACTCCAATTTGTTTAGTCCTTTTTCTAGTACCTTTTATTTTAGATCAATATAAAAAAGACAGTAGGACATTTTGATATATATACATGTTATCTAAGTGAGGGAAGATCTTCCTCACATCATAATCCTATTCAAGCTCCATTATCCTAGGCAATTCCTTTTCAAATGCCTCTTTCTTGTCCCCCCACCCCAGAGGAAATTGGGGTTAAGTGACTTGCCCAGGGTCATACAGCTAGGAAGTTTTAACTGTCTGAGACTAAATTTGAACTCAGTTCCTCCTGACTTCAAGGGTGGTGCTCTATCCACTGTGCCACCTTGCTGCTCCCTCCCTCTTTCTTAAAGAAATTCTGTCATGTGAGACTACCCAGCATACTGATGTCATGCCCATGAAGGGTCCTCTGAATTTTGCTGAGTTACTGATGCAAGGAGAGGTTCTCCATCTGTTCTCCATGCTCTCATATGAACATCTTCTTGTATAGTCATACATCTTTCTGTTGCTATCCTTTATGCTATTTCTCTTGTACAACTGTTGAAATGACAAACAGATTGGTAGCACCCATCAGAAACCTCTTAATTGCCCTTTAGATTATGTGAGATTTAACCTACATATATTATTTATGACTAAAAATCATAAAATATCAATGGCAAAATATTTTTAAGAGTGAAGTTGCTTGTTTCAAAGAAGAACTTAGAGGTGCTATGAAATTTCCTAAGTTCAGTCAAGTTCATCCTCCTCATCCTGTTCAATCCTGATCTCAGCTCCCTAATGTATCGTTGTATTGAGTACCCATGCATTGAGACTGTTTAAGAGTTTATGGAACACCTTTGTAGATTGACCATCCAACAGTATCATAATCTAGCTAATAAATATTCTTCATTTATTAATTTTTCCAAGAGAGAGAGTTAGGTCAAATTTCTATGAGTCACTTATTTAGTAAATAAAGTTCATATTTAAGCTTAAGTTTTATAATAGATAAATAGCACATAAATAATAAATGATTGATAGACAAACAGAAAATATATTATCGTTTGATTCTAAGAGAATGCCATTGAGGCAATTCTTTTATTATAACACTCTTTTTATAAAACAGAAAACTCAGAGTCAGAAAAGTGAGCTTAGTGTCTTATAGGTAGTAGATATCTAATGCAGAACTCAAACCCAGGACTTTCTGACATAAATTTAGCATGCTATCCACCATGCCATGTTGTCTCTCCTTCCAATACAATTGCTACAATATTCCAGTGCTAAATGGAATGAATGTAACATCATCAATAAACAGAAACATCTAGAGGGCCATACTATCTAAGAAGAATCTCTCTGAAAATTGGCTCTCTGTTGGAAATTCTCCATTATGTTAGGAAACACATTTGGAGAGTTTACATTTCCTTGTTTTATAACTCTCTTGTTTTTAATAACAGAGTCATTTGTTAAACAAAGTTATCCTTACTGCCACATTTTTCAAGAAATCTCATGTGATATTGATATATTCATGGGGAGGTAGCATACTGAGGGAGAACCCTTACAATGACATTTTTCTCTACTGAACTAATTTTTTATAGCCCATAAATAATACATTTATTAAGATCATGTATTACCTTCACCTTTCAACCAACTTCATAGTAAGAAAAATGTGATTTCCTACAAAAGGACTAATGCAAATCTTCCAATTTCCTTCTCATATCTTCATCAAAGATGCTCTCAATAATCATGTAAATTGTTTCCATTAAAAATTATAGTTTCTTTTTTTGAGTAATGATTAAGGTCTGAAATTTTCCACCAAATATTTGGCATACTCCCCACATTCAGCTTTTGGAAACAAGCTCTTAAAGCTTTATACACTTTGTTGAATCTTCTACATATATTTTGACTAATCTAGCTGCTGTACATAACCTTCCTTTTCATTTTCTTCTAGCCCAGTTATTCCTCCCACATTTTTCTTTAAAGTCATTTCTATTTCATCAACACACTGGGAACTATTAGGTTAGATTCCAAGTGAGATGATTCTCCTGTATCTGATGGAGAAGAATTTGTTATAAATAGCAGTACTGATTTTTAAAAATATTTTTTGTTTGATACCTTCTTTTTACTTTTACTCTTAACAACTTTCTTGGTCGGCATACTTTCTTGATTTCTTCAGACTTCTTGCTGTTTTGTGAGGTGCTACTGCTCGTGATCTTCCATTATTCTTCCTTTTTATGATACCACCAAAGGTAGTATTCGGTAATCCATGTTTCTCTTATTTGCTGTATTCTTTCATTTAAGGAGACCAAGAATTAACTGATTGAGACAGCCTCTAGGTTCTTCTGTTCTCTTTTGGGTAAATAATTTTCATTTGGCAAAATTCCTTAGCAAACAACCATTATTTGTGTTGATGTTTTTTATTTTAAATATTTCTTACTTTTTTGTCTGAAATTTATTTCCTGTTCAAGTTAATTAGCAGATTAATTGCAAATAGAATACTGAATTAGAAATGGTTCCTTTGTCATTACCTACTTATTTGCTGTGTGTTAAAATACAACTAGTTTCATATTTTATATGATTTGATTTTTGCTATATATAAGAACCTTAAACTTTTCAAAGAAAATTCTCATGATAAATATTCATGAAGCTTCCATAAAGCTTTATAAATCTCTGAGCTTTTGGTCTCACTGCTTTCTTCTTCCTGAATCATATTTTCCAATGAATTTAACTTCAAACACCTCTATGACTTAGCTATGTAACTACAATTAAAGTATATTTTTTGTGCTTTCTGAAGTGTTTTTACTGAATTTTTTTATAAACTTTCTGAACCTCCTTATCTTTAGCAACAGATGTTCCATAGGCTGTAATTATATTAATGATAACTGTGTAAATGTTTATCATGAAACCTACAATAGAAGATGACCAAGTATCTCCTGAAAAGAAATCATGTGTTCCACTTGGACACACAACAAAACCAATTTTGTTAGTTTCTTTACTTTTAAAAAAAAATGTGTTTTAATTCTGATGTCTCTTTTTTCCTTCATCATTAATTAGAAGACGAGAAATACTTATTGCACATATTAAAGCAAACAAAGCATATTTTTGCATGTTATGTTGAGGGAGTAGGTAGCAATCTCTGAGCCATCAGTTCTCTATCTAAAAAAAGGTGGATTTTTTTTCTTTTTTAAGAGTTCTCTGCCACTGTGATAGATAATTGTGTAGATTGTGATTTCTAAGTTGTTCATAGTGGATTATTTTTACCTAACTTTCTAAGGAGCAATTATGAGCCATTCTTTTACTTGGTTACTCTGGGAATCTGTTTTCTGATTTCATTTAATTCAATACCGATATGATTCATTTATTCAAGCATTGTGTTTGTCTATTGGTCAATGGATAGGGGTCAAACAATGATTAAGCTAGTATTAATGATTTTACACCCTAAATAATATTTTTGCCATTGTTGTGCTATAGTGATATAGAAATAAAAGAATCATTTTTTATTTTTTCATTTCATGGTTTACCATACGGAAGAAATCATCACTGAACAACCAGACAAATAGTGAAAAGCTTCTCTATATTTAGCTGTTCTGGTTTTTGGAAAATAAATATAGTGTGCTGGTAGAAATAACACAGAAGGTATTAGAATGTATTTCAACTTTTCAACTCTAGCATTCCATTCCAACATGGTAGGACTTGTTGGGAGCCTGTATGGCCCAGTGACATAGCACCTAAAAATCCAGGTCTAAATTCCATATTACAATTAAATGCCTAAGAAGGACATTATGATTACTTAGATATTAATTGTTACAAGATATCATTGGAATTACATAGTTTCTATTGAAAGGTTTCTGAAAAAGTTGAGAAAAGCAGAAAATGTGTGGTTTTTAAAGCAACTGAACATGGGATAGTTACATGAATTAAATATGCTAAAGTTAAAACCATATTCACTATTTCTACTTGACAACACTTGACAGGTTAAACGAATTAAGAAACCTGTGATAATGATAATTTTATATGCCTGGAATTTTTTATACCTTATGAAATTTGTACTCATAATGAAGAATAATTTGTCTTTTAAAAATCTGTCAAGACTGTATTTTTCAATATATTCTCTATTTTCTCATATATTCTCATATATACACATATATGAATGATTTTACATGTATATATATTCATAGCTTCATACAGCTCATTTGTTGATTCATGAACCTAATGATGGCAATAATTACTACAAATATATATTTTGGATTTTTAAATGTAAAGTATTGATGTCAGTATCATTCTATTAAAAGTCAATTTTAATATGACAACATGTAATTAACATTACATTAATACTATATCATTATATCTAAAATTTTATATTATGAGAAGTCTTACAAGGTAATATAATGCATTTTTTTTTATTTTGAAAAATGTAATTTACAAAAAAAATGTATGTAAAGCAAGAAACAAACCCTTTGGAAATGCTGAATAAAAATTTTCTATTTGTGATACTGCTTGTTCTTGATTACCTTGAATTAACATATTTATAAGGTTACTTGTAGAGCCTCAGGTTTTAACCCACAAATCAAAGCTTTATATCAGCAAAGAGAAATGGAATACATAGAAGTCTATGGCCTATGATATCCCAAAGGTATCTGCCTTTTACACAATTTATAATTATAATGCTGCTTTGTAGAAATTAAATTCTGTGATCTTTTGCTTGGCCAGGGTTTTTTTGTTTTGTTTTGTTTTGTTTTTTCCCCATGAATTATTAGATGACAAAAAGGGACCTCCTTTCAGAGAACAGATTAACTCAGTGACTCAACTTCACTATAAGTTAAATATATAGTTCAGGATCAGTTAAAGTCACATAAAAATGCACTAGAATTAAATCATTTTCTGATATTAAACAACAAATCTATGATTAATTCAACCTTCTATTCAATGTGTCATAGAATAATGAAATTGAATTTGAAAATAATGTTGCCCTCCAGAAAGCAAGGGATGATAACAGTAATTTGGAAGAGATATCTCAATTAACATAGTTTTTTTCTTTTTTTCTCTAAAAATTATTGGATCATAATTTAGAACCTCTTGAAAAACTCCTGACACAGTAAAGGGTAGGGTTTTAATATGAGGGGAAAAAAAGAGATTATAGGAGTTTAATTCAGGGAATGGCAGTTTTGTAACTGGGAAATACAGGAACTGAGGCAGTGATTTGGTGGGATGAAATTCTGATCAACAAGAAGTCTTTGCAAATGGTTTCGAGAATTTTTTTTCTTGAGATTTAAAAAACCTGAGCTGGTCAAAATTTTCAGCATGATTAGAAGAAATAAATTCAAATATAAGAACAGAGGCTAGGGCAATGAGGCTGGCACAATATATAAGGCTTGAAGTCAAGAAGACCCATCTTTATGACTTCAAATCTGCCCTTGACACTTACTAGCTATGTGACCCTGGGTAATTCACTTAACATTTTTTCCCTCAATTTCCTCAGCTATAAAATTATTTAGAGTAGGAAATGGCAAATTATTCTTGTATGTTTGCCAAGAAAACTCCAAATGAGGGAACAAAGAGTCAGACATGACTGAAATGACTGAACAACAATCAGAAGAAGGAACAAAGTCTAGAAAAAAGAAAATGGATCATCCTAACTTTGTAACAGATTTAGGAAATTAGATGATCTTAAAAAAAATCTTAATTTACTAGATTATTAACAATTCTAATATGTGAATTGATCACAATCTGTGAAATCAGTCATTTAACCACTCATGGATGCATTTTACCTTACCTTTTAGTGAACCAGACAGCTTTTTGAAAATTTTAGATTGCAGAATAGTTCCTGATATGTGATGGGAAAGGGAAGTTTTTTTTTTTTTTTTTAACCAAGATTCTCTATACCAATGAAATAATAGATCTTCACCTAATATATGTATGTTGGCATACATACATATATATGTATATATGTATGTGTATTTATGAAAAAAATTGAGATGTTAGCTTGTGGTAATTCTATTTTGTATACATACATACATGTATACAAATATATGTGCATATATGCATATACACTCTGTCAGGTTATATCACATCCTAATTGGTTTCTTTGCCTTAGGTCTCTTCTCTAATTCATCATTTATATAGGATTAAAAATTACAGGCCTAAAGCACAAGGGACTAGCTATATCATTCTCCCCCTTTAAAAAAGCTAACAGTTCTCTGATACCTTCTTATTTGGTCCTAAAACCCTTCAAAGTTTGGCTGCAACATATTTTTCCTGTCTTGCTATTACTTTCCTTCATACAATTCCAAATGTCCTTTGTTTTATTTTTCACAACCTTTTGTTTTATTTTATTCATGCTTTTATCCAGGGTATTACTCATACTTATGTATTCTTTCCTCACTTCTATCCCTTAGAGTTCCTAGTTTTCTTCAAAATTCAACTCAAGAACTAACTTCTTCAAGTCTTTCCTTAGCCTAAATTTAGTAGTCATCCTTCCTCCCTCCCAAAATTATCCCATATTAATTTCGAATAAGTATTGTATATATTTATGGTAATAAATGTGGTTTCCCTGATAGGAGACATGCTTCTTATAAGGAGAAACTGTTCAATTTCTTTCTCTGGACCCTCAGAGTTCAATACAACAAGTGTCATCACAGCAGCAGCAACACTAGAAGAATCACATTGGCACATATGTTAAGTGACACAAGAATTTCTAAAATATATTTTAAAATATTTTTACTAAAATTGTGTCCATTGATACAAAACTTTTAATGTTTTTTTATAATTTTTTTGATCATTTCTTCTATCTGTGCAAACACATTTTAAAAACAAATGATAATATTTTATTTTGAAGTAAAATTTTTCATCCTCTCATCTTTATATTTTTATCTTATGGGTTTAAAAAAATCAGTGTATCAACTGACATAACGTGATTCTTTGAGTTGTTATTGAATTCCCATCCTTCTAATGTTTAATAAGAGTTTGGATCCTGGTAAGAATGATATACACATATGTATGAAACTTTTCTTATTCAGCCAATGAGTCACTGTGGAACTCTAGTCAAATGCTTGTTTCAATTCCAATTTCTTAATCCAGAAAATGACAGAGATGACATAGCACTGACCTCCTTCATACATACATTTTTCTTTGTGGGGAGGGATTATTTTGTGTTAGAGTCTTAATGGAGAGTAAATTATATAGGAGACCAAAAGTGAAAAAACAAACAAAAAACAAATAGTGAATTGGGCCAATAAGAAATATGTTTGTGTATATGTGTGCTTCTTTTACTTTTGTGTATATGCATACATATGTCATAAACATGTATGTGCAAGCATGTATATAGATATATTCTATATACATGCATGTATAGACATAGCTCTACTTATCCATCATTTATCATATAACTAGGCAATAGAGATAGAGAACTGTGCCTGTCATTTCATTAGTTCAGAGAGTTTCAGTGCAGATTCCTAAACAACTGATTTGAAAGCTGAGGCTGAGGGATTTGCCGAAGTCACAGATGTGCCAGAGATGGGACATAGCCCCAGGTCTTCCTGCCTATTACTTCAGATCCCTCTCCACTCCAGTCATGTCAAACTCACTATTGGCAAAATTCCTAAGACCAAATCATAATAAAAATATAATTGGAAAATGTTTAACAATATAAGTAAGTATATAAAACAAAACATCCATTTATTTATTATTTTTGAGTTAACATAACTACAGCAGGGATCCATTTTTATTTGGGCTTTGATAGTTGTGCCCTATGACAGGCTGCCCCATATCCATCGTGTGAATCATAAAAATCTCTGAAAAATCAAAATGGTGAGTGCTCCAAAGCACAACTGGAAAAACACACAGCAGTTATATGTGGGCTTCCCTAATGCATTATAGCAACAATTACTTGGATACAGGAAGTAATATGAAGGATATCATCAAAGAAGTATATGGAAAGCTGAGAATGTATAACAGTCATGTAGCAAGGACAAAGAAGAACAGACCAATTTATCATACTATTCTGCAATCCGAAATTTCAAAGACAGAGGATGCATTGGTAGATTTTCTGTAGAAGGCTTATAGGAATAACAGGAAGCATAGAGTACATTTGAAAATCAGATCCTAGTACTTTGATTTGAAATCTCATTGTATCATGCTGATTCTCTTAATCGAATCAATCAATTTTGCCATGAATAATTTCTCTCAAATCTTATCTCCTTTTCACCTTATGAATATTTTTAAATTCAGGTCCTCATTATCTCCTTCCTGGCATATACAATGACTCCCAATTCATTTTTCTCCACATAGTTCCACATAATTATCTAAATCTACACCTGAAGTACAGTTCTAATCACTAGCCTCATATATGGAAAATCTCCTTAATATTTGTCTTTCAGAATCCTCGTTTACATTCAAAGCTTAGCTCAGCTCTCAATTTTACTAATTCCCCTATTTCTTATCATTTGTTCCTTCCTCAAATTATCTTGCATTGCATTTATCTGTGATTATGCTGTGTTCTTACAGTAAACTATGAAGTTCTGAAGGCCCAGATATTGTATTGCACACTATCAGAACTTAAATAATATTTGATGAATTGAATGCATACTTATATACATAATCTAAAAAACACACAAACATTATATAATATATATATATGTAACATATAGCATATCTGCAGGCACCATGATTACAGCAAATGAGATAGCATCGATGACTTCACTCATATACTGAAAGATCTAAATAGCTTTTCCAAGTTTCACCTTCTATGCAGAAATTCAGAAGTGTTTTAATTTTGCTTTAGCTTAAGTAGAATTTGTTTCCCATTTCTTAACATGTTCCTCTACAGATTTAATACTGATTTATGTTGTTTGCTCCATGTTTGAATTAATTTCCTGAACAACAGCTCAGAATAAAATAAATCAGGCAAACATATTTAAAATCACTTTAAAAAAAAATTGCTCTAGAGGTCTTGTGTTAAAGCATGCAAGTCCGATTTCCCAATTAATCTATTAAACAGGACATTTAATATTAAAATAAAAATTATTATAACTGAGCAAATCTTTTTTAAAGTTTATATTTCCATTTGAGTTATACCATAGGGCACTATTTTAATTTTGGAATCCACTGTGAATATATGAGAGAGAAAAATCCAAGGAGATTGCCTATTTAAATCATGACAAGATTTTCTCTCTTAAATTGTGTCATAGTTATTTGATATATGTATAGGTTATGAATACTCAAATACTTATGATTCAAAAAGATACTATATTTTCAATGTTATGTCATTGCAGTAATATCATGAAAACTATAGGAATTTAACATTACTCACTGAAAATACCAAAAATCATCTCTCCTAGGATAGAAAACCTATAATATTTAGGCTTATAATTATTTCAAAGTAAAAACTTAACAAGTTCTAAAGGAAAAAATATCATTTTAATATTCAAAA
The DNA here is from genome assembly GCF_902635505.1 of Sarcophilus harrisii. NCBI lineage: Eukaryota > Metazoa > Chordata > Mammalia > Dasyuromorphia > Dasyuridae > Sarcophilus > Sarcophilus harrisii. The sequence continues at coordinate 572,107,704 of NC_045427.1, read as the reverse complement.
CCCCTAAGAATAAAAAACATTTATTAGCTTTATTTTGCATAATAGCTATTATACCTTATATTATAAATGCTAGTTATTATAATAGCATGGAGCAAGTTTCTCCTTTTTTTTTAACTTACATAATGTGATATATTAAACCATCTAAGACTACTTAAAGTGTCAGATTACATATAAACACACACACACACATACACACACAACCCAAAGTCTTAGAATCCCAGCCTTAGAAGGAAAATCAAAAGTCATTTAGTCCAATCTAGTCCAATCTATACCTTAAGATATGTGCCTCAATAATATCCCTGACAAGTCATCATCCAGTCTTTTCTTAAAGACCTCTAGTAATAGGGAACTCTTTACCTTACTAATCAGCTCATTACACACTACTTGGTACAAAAATTTCCCTATTTCAATCTGAAATAGGATATTCTGGTCCATATTATCAATGAATTATATCTGATATAATATTCATTGCTAAACATAACTGCACTGATATGGTCTAGGCAAGACACTGAAGGGTCTTATGATTTCATTGGTGTAGGAAAGTTGTGGTGAGAAAACTTGTCCTACCAATGTGCTTCAGCATCTTTCCTATGACTTAATCTCTTAAGAAAATCACTAGGAGAATTAAGAGGTCAGGTGATTTGTCCAAGGTCATTTAACCAGTAAAAGGCTGGATTTAACATATGTTTTCTTACTTGGAGACCAATTCTTTATCTAGTACATCAACTTGCCTCTCACTTCTATAATATAGTCTAAGGTTCTCTCAGTTTCTTTTTTTTTTTCCTCTATCAAGCTGTTAGTTCATAGTGGATTTGCCATTCATTAAAAATCCCAAAGTATTTTTCTTCTGTTTAGATAGATCCTGTTCTATACTAGTATACCTTATTTTTTTAACCCAAGCATAGGAATTTAAATTTATCCCTATTACATGGCACCTTTTATTCAGACTATAATTCTATTTTGTAAAGTTAAGTCTGGACACTAAGTCTCTCATCCAACATTTTATTTATCTTTACTATCTTCATGTCACATACAAATTTAACAAGCATCCCACAGAGCTTTCATCTTAACCGATAAAAAAATTGTCAAAGAGAACAAGGCCATGAGCAGAGCCCTCAGAGAATTTTTAAAAATGTTGCCACAGATATAATAACTACTTTTTGGATTTCATCATTCAGCCAGTATACATTCAATGAACTGTAAATCCATATCTTTCCATCCTATCAGTCAGCATGCTGTAAAAGAAACTGTTAAATGACTTGTCAAATTTTACTTGATAGCAAAATGCAATATCATTTTTGAAATCTTGCATGGATCTCTCCATGAAGCACTGGAAAATTCCAGAACCAACAGAAATCATTAGCTGAAAACACTTAAAATACCCCATTCTAAGTGACAATTCCTCTGGTATCCCTTCCAATGTTGTTGGTAAAAAGCCACTGAAAAACTTTGTTCAATTCAGATTTTAGTAAGAACTTCTCTCAGCAAGAACAGCAAGGATTAGCTACAGGCACTAAATATGAATGCTGGTCATATATTCTTTTATAATGTGACCATAAGCTCCACAAAATTTCAATCTCTTATTGAATATCTCTGAAATGTCTCACTTAATAGTAGCACTGAAAAGTTTACTTTTATTCAGCATACCTCACATAAGACAGATCAATTTATTAGACAAATAATCTAGAGAGCCTCTGATAGTAATACACATAATTGTGTGAACAATTGGACCCAATTTACAAACAAATGAAACAGACTTGGGAAACCTCATCTTGTTTTAACTACCTCCTCTTCTGCCTCTTGTTATTTCTACAGGACTAGATATTCTGAGGAGCATCCTTCAAGGTTTTCGAGAAGCAAAAGGAATTTCCCCAAACTGATATTACATAACTAAATTAAAGATGTGTCCCTGCCTTTACATTTTTATTTGGGAAGAGGCAGTAATTACTGCTTTTTCAAGCAAGCCGCCAAGTCCATAGAGGAATTGTTCCCTTAAATATGTATGATCAAATTCAAATTTCAGTCTTTCTTCTGTATTACAGTCATGGAAAATATGGTGAAATGGTTCATAATTACTGAACTAAAATCATGTATATGAGACAATCCTTTATTGTTTTTTATTTCATTTAAATAAGAAATCATATTTAAATAATTTCTATGGCCAAAATCAAATTTCATTACAGATATCAAAGATTTTTCATGCCTATGTATGCTTTCTTGTATGCAAAATTGGAATGGACAATGTTGATAGGAATACAAGAAAAAAAAAGTTGAAAATTTTTTAGATGATTCCTTGAAAACAAGTATCTTATATTCATTTTACACAGATGTTCATTTGGATATAGCATTATATCAAAATAATATTGACATTAATATATGGTAATATGTTGGTACTTTAGAAAATAGTTAATAATTTATAGAACTTGAAGATTTACAAACTCCTTTACAAATATTACACCATTTGATCTTCACAACAATTCTGAGAGGTAATTGCTTTTGTTGTTCCTATTTTATAGATAAGGAAATTGAGCCAGTAAGAGATAAAGTGATTTGTCCAAGTTCATACAGCATGTAAGTATCTGAGACTGGATTTTGATTACGTCCAGAACTTTGTCCATTGAACCACATAGCTGCATCATATGGCAAAATAGCAAGGGATGTTTTCTTTCAAAAAGTACCATTAAGTGAAGCAAAAAATGAAGAAACATATATAAATGAACCACCAAATGTAATAATGGATACACATTTTAAAAATTATTATTATCAAAACATAGTATCATCCTGCTTTCCCAAATTTTATTTACAAAATTTATTTCTTATAATTTCCTATAGTTTGATATTTCATAAGTAGGTATTCCTTTGGGACAAATATTTCTGGATGGCTTTGTATTAGCTGACTTTTATATTTGCTCTTCCCTTACATGGCTTATTGCTGATTTATATGGCTTCCTGCCTTAAATCATACAACAAATTTCAGTACTGGCTTTAGAAAACAACTAAACCCATAGATGCAGATGTCCCCCAACAGGAGATCATGTGGTATGAGTGACTTCTTTTTCTACTACTGTGTAGTTTAGTAAATGAAGAATTATAAATAGTGGGGCATCATTTGTAATTTGACAGGGACAATCCTTGAAAGAGTTTTGGAAAAATATAATTATTATCCAGCAGTGTTGAATTTCAGAACCATATATGGTATTTTTGTTAGAAAACAGATGCCCCAACATTAGGGCCATGTTTCTATTATCTACAGTAGAGACTTCAATGAGAAATAAACCAGAAAATAATATTTTCAGAAGATCTGGGGAAATTCTAGGAAATTAATAATTATATTCACAATTACTTTTATTACCATTATTTTCATGACTAAATAAAATGTTATTCTTGTGTAAAATATCTTTCTTCTTTTAAATGACCATAACTCCTAGAGTCAATAGGTTGAGTTTAAGTTTTCCTTGAACAGAAAAATGGTTTTTCTATTTCTGTCATATATTTTCAGTGGTCTTTAATTCAAACCAAAGTAAATTAATTTATTCCTATTGTAGCATTATTCAAATATCAAAATACAAATGTACAATAAAAATAGATAAATTATCTGTTTTAATGGGCTTCAGTATATAAAATCCACTGATACTTAAACAATATGCAACTTTTAGGATATCAAAACTAAAATGCCATTATTATATTAGAAATTACTTTTTATTAAATTCATGAACATTTTTCTTAAGAAAATAGGGATCAAAGTAGATACATAATGGATGTAGCAATGACTAACATACACCGATTTAAAGATTAACAATGTACTTGCATTAATAAAACTCTACAAATATATAAGTATACTTAAATCTATTTTATAGATGATGAACTAGGAGACCATAAAGATTAAGTGATTTATCTATGACAACATAAAATCCTATAAAAACAAATTTACAAATAAAATACCAAAATAATACAATTTTCCTCATCAAAAAGATACTGACATAAAACACTATTTTGGAAACTAACAGAAAAAAAAACACACTATTCTATTCTATTCATAATCATAACTACAACTGCAAGTAGGCCATTAAGGCATTCTAAATTCTACCCCAAGGAAAAACTTCTGACACAAATTACTTCTAGTAAAGGAATTAGGGAAACTGAGTCAACCACACTGACTCCTTTTGGTGATCTAATTCTTGTGCTAGCTCAGCTCTCTTTCTATTCAATTACAGACTTAATCCAATCTCTGTTTTATGAAAAAATTATTAAAGTATAGGAATTGTGGGAAAACTTTATTGAATTGTTTGAACCTGCAGGTTAGGGAAGTTGGACCACCTCTACCTGTTGCTTAAAGACCCTTAACTAAGGACCTAATTTATGATGACCAGAAACTTAGTCAGATTGTAAGATCTGGAGTTTTCTCACAATTATAGATCTCAAACATTTTATATATCTTATCTGAAAACAGTCCCTATACTGGTCAGTAAGTACAGTTTCCTTGTTCCTTTATTTATACTTAAGGGAAGTAGAACTTTTTCTTTCTGATTTCAGAGAATTACACCTGGTTCTTCTCCCCTTCCCAACTTAAAAAATTACTATTCTTTTCTCCAGTTAAAATTAGATAACATAATTTTGCATCCTGGTTATATCCTGTTAATTTCTAATTCTTTTAATGCAGAAAAATCTATCTCCTCTTATATTTGGGGTCTAGTTTGAATTAAAGACCACTAAAAATATATGACAGAACTAGAAAAACCATTTTTCTGTTCAAGGAAAGAGGCCTTTCCTGAGTTGTAATGCAGTTGACACACATTGCTCAATAAATAGACAGACTTGGAAAGTTGAGCCTTTGTTTCTTCAGATCTTTCAATCAATCCATAACACACAAGAGTGAACCTTTTGTATTCCAGGCAACAAAAACCTCACATATTTTCTTTGTCCCCTTAGTAGATCAGCATAAGCTACATAATTTTTTTTTTCCTACAACAGAGGCAAAAGACAATGAAAAATTAAAGATTTTTATGACTTTTTAAGCTTTCATCGCAGAGAGAACACATAAACAATAAATTGATTTTGAGTTTAAGATACTAGAAGTTCCCTGAATTGTTGAAGTTGAGGTCTTCAAAAATATTAAAAACAAATAAAGGGGAAAATTATAGTTAGGGATATATCAATTTGGGATTCATTTGAAGAAAGGTAAAAGGCAATCACTGAATCAAAGAAGTAGACAAGACTTGAAAGGAAAAACATATACAGAACAAGAAAAGCTTTGTTTAATGCCCACACTTAGAGAACAGAAATAGATGAAGATTTGGAAGTATTGTTCTATAAGAAGTGATGAAAAAAGATGGTTTCAGAAAGACCAAAGAAGACTTGTATGAAATGATATAGGGCAAACTTAGCAGAACCATTGATATTATAATATAGCATTATAATATAAATGTTACAAAAATGAACAATTCTGATGTATCTTCAAGGAAATTATCAACCATAATTCTAAAATAAATAATAACGAAAATAAATAACATTTATACAATACTTATTAGTACAAGGCACTATGTACTAAGTACTTTATAATTATTATCTCTTTTATCACAACAACTCTGAGAGGTAGGTGCTATTATAATTCCCAATTTACAAAAGACGAAACTTAGTCAAATAAAGATTAAGCAACATACCTACGATCACATAGCTAGTGTTTAAGGCCAGATTTGAATACAGGTTTTCCTGGGTCCAGGCTCAATTCTTTACACACATTGCCAAGAATCTTACTAACATCATGGCAAACAGATGATGGACTGATGTTCAGGATGAGATATACTTTTTAGGACATATACTCATTTGTTTTGCTTAATTGTGCTTATTTGATGCAATGGTTTATATTTCTTTCATTGTACTGCCTTTTTTTTTTTTAAGTGTGTATAGAAATAAGAATGCTTGATAATTGAAAAATACTATTTTTAAAGGAAATATAACAACCAGCAAAGGAAACAGAAGAAGTGTTAAAGAGAAAAACAGGCTTTTCTATTAAAGAAAAGCAGGAAGGTTAACATAACAAAAGTTAAGGAGGAATAAAGTATTGGTAGTCAATAGAATGGCATGCTTTTGTTTAAAAATGCAAGAATATAATTTTTGGTATAAAGGGATTTTATGTCATACTAGTATGTACTTAAAATTACCAGATAGAACTAAAGGATGAATATGGTGCCTTCTCTTTTTCTTTTTTTCAAATATTATTTACATGTTATGGTAACACTACAATATCTTTAAACATTCATTAAGTTTTAATCCTATCTTCTGACATGAATTAAAACCATTAAATGTGTGTATATAAAATAAATACACCACTTATGAAACATTCCTTTCACTTATTAAGTCTCAACATTTCACTTAATACACATTTTAAAGTTTTTTATTTTCTGGATTCATGACAATAAATAAAGTTAAAGGTAAACAATTTCACAAATCAAGCAAAAGTAAAAAACTATAAACTATAATGTTTCTACATTGTAAATTCTTAACATTTTGTAAATTCTTAAGAAGCTTTCAAAGGCAGCCATGTAAAAATGACAAAAAATCAAACCAATATATTAATAGACCATAAATAAATCATATGTAAAAGTGAATATTAAATAGAAGATATTTAATGTAAAGTTTCACTTAGAAACTTGCTATAATCCTGACTTTAAAGCAAGGCATATATCTTTCCATTATTCTCTATAATGTATTTTGCTGTCATTGTTACTGTCCTGTTCTATGTAGTGTTTAATTATTTTGAAATCTATTATCTACACATTGCAAATATAAATGCTAGAAAAATATTAAAATTACTTATCATGAATCTATATTAAAATTCATAATATAGGTTTAAAAAATCTGCTGCTCATGCATAGGCCAACCTAAATAAAAATGACAATTCTACATAAATTAATCTACTTATTCAGTGCCATACCAATCAAACTACCAAAAGTTACTTTATAGAGCTAGAAAAAATAATGACAAAATTCATTTGGGAAAACAAAAGATCAAGAATATCAAGGGAATTAATGGAAAATAATGCAAGGAATAGTGGTTTGAAGATACCAGACCTCAAACTGTATTATAAAGTGAAAGTCATCAAAACCATTTGGTATTGGCTAAGAAATAGAGTGGCAAGATTACAGGCGAAGTACACAAAATACAGTGTAGTCAATGACTATAGTAATTTATTGTTTGATAAACCCAAAACTCTACTTTCTGAGATAAAAAATCACTATTTGACAAAAGCTGCTGGGAAAACTGGAAAATAGTATAGCAGAGACTAAGCATACACCAACATCTCACCCCTTATGCCAAAATAAGGTTGAAATGGGTACATGATAGTTATAAAAAATGACATTACAAGCAATTTAGGAGAGCCAGTTATATTTTACTATTAGATCTTTGGAGAAGAAAGGAATTTATGACCAAACAAGAACTGGAAAACATTATGAAATGCAAAGCAGATCATTTTGATTATATTAAATTAAAAAGGTTTTGCACAAGCAACAATCAATGCAACCAAGATTATAACAGAAGCAAAAATCTTGGAAATAATATTTACAGCCAGTGTTTCTGATGAAGGTCTCACTTATTTTTTCATCTTCTATTTTATTTTGTGCCTTTTAAAAAATTATTATATTTTAATTTAATAGGAAAAAGAAAGACAGAAAAGAAAAAACAAAACAAAGCAGACATTGTCATTTGCCCAGCAGAATATCAGGAAGGATTTAAAATATAACAATGAATTTCCAGTTCAAAAAAAGAATATATAATAGTAAAAGAAATTATATTAATGAGTATCCATCTTTTCTTTACTTCCTTTAAAGTTGTTTTCTTCTCTGCTGTGCATGTTTTTTACTTTATTCTTTCCCTCCCCACCTCTCTCAAGCAGGCTATATATAATCAAACACAATTATATTTAACAGATAAACACACACATATACACCCTTGCCCATACACAGACACAGATACACACATATACATAAGCATATACAGATACATTGATACCCATCCACAGACATATCCACATACACATATACCTTTGTATACATATAGAGAGAGCAATATACATACATATCTACATCTACTCAAATACATATATACATATTTACCCATATATAACCATGCATGTAAAACACTATGGCTAACATATAATGTAAATTTCTCTCTTGATTAGATCTTCAAGCTTGATTATGTCTAAATCAATGACTACTAGCTAGATTTTTTTTTCTAATAAATTTGATTCCTGATCTCTTGTTTGTGCATATCTCTTCTTTCCTATTTCTGATAAATTTTCTTCTTTAATTCTGCTTCTTAAGTTGTCTTGCTATAACTTAATTTCCTCCCATCCATGGATCCCTTTCTTATGTTCCCCCCAACTTTGTGTGTGTATGTGTGTGTGTGTATGTGTGTGTATGTATCCATATATATTATATACATATATAATATTTCCTATTTAATCCATTCCTGATGTGAGGTTTTCAGAACTACAAGCCCACCTCTGTGTCTATTCTCCTTCTGCAGATCATTTATATATCTTTTGAGCTACACAATTCCATGTCAATCATAAACATATGAAATACATAGAAAACAAAAACAATTTGTCTCCATTAAGGATCTGGAAATTAATTTTGGATATTGACTCTTATACATTAAATTTTCCACTGAGTTCTGGTTTGGTTGATAAAAAATTCTGAAAATTAGCAAGTTCATTGAATGTCCATTTTTAAAATGGAATATTATGGATCATTTTGCTGGCTATGATATTTTTGGCTGCAGGCCTAGTTATTTTTATTGGCAATATATATGGTTCCAGGACTTGTGGTCTTTTATTATGGCTGCTGATAAATCCTGTACAATTCTAATTGTAGTTCCAGCATATTTGAATTGTTTTTTGTTGTTGTTGTTTTGTTTTGCAAGTTATTGCTTGCAAAGTTTTTGATCTAGGGGTTTTAAAATTTTGCAATAATATTCCTATGTGTTTTTTTCATGTAGGATCTCTTTGAGGGAATGATTGGTAGATTTTTTTTCTATTTCTATTTTTCCCTTATGATCTATCATTCCAGGACAATTGTCTTGGTTATTTCTTCCATTATTGTGTCATGGTTCTTTTTTTGGTCACATCTTTTAGGTAGCCCAATAATTCTTTTATTTTCTCTTCTTAATCTGTTCTCCAGATCTGTTGTTTTCCTTATAAGATGTTTCACATTCTGTTCTATTTTTTATTCTTTATATTCTGTTTTGTTATTCTTTGGTCTCTCATACCTTTACTGACTTCCCCTTGTCCAATTCTAATTTTCAAAGAGTTATTTTCATCTTTAAGGTTTTGTTTTTCCTTTTCTAGTTGGATAACCTTTTTTTTTTCAAAATCTTCTTGTTTTTCTTAGAGGGTTTCTAATTTTTAAAAATTTTTCCTCAATGTCTTTCACTTGGTTTTTGAATTCTCTTTTGAGTTCTTCTATAAATTCCCTCTGGAAAGGGAGCTGTTTATTGTTACTCTTGGGGGTAAAAGAAGCCCTTATACTTCACTGTCCTCTGAAGATGAATCTCAGTCTTCCCTATTCACATAGTAAGTTTTTATGGTTGGAGTCTTCTTTGCTCATTCATTTTTTAAAGAATGATAAGTATTAGTATAAGCACCTCCAATGGTGGAGTGGGGTGAGGAAATGATGTCTCTAGCGTCTCTTTAGCTCTTTCTTTGACCTGGAATCCCAAACAAAAAACTCTACCCTTCTATTAGTGCCCACTGCCTCTACACTTACCCAGTGTGCTCATGTCTTCTTGCCCAGGGTGGTATCTCAGCAGCACCGCTGAGCCTAGCATTCCTAAGAAGGCAAGGCTCACTCAGTCATCCCAGACTGAGACCCTCCACTCCTCATGCTATCCAGAAGTGAAAGTTTCTATGACTCCTGCTGAAGTTCCAGACATATCCAGCTAGTCCCAGGGGTCCCTACTTGATTTTTCAGAGAAGCTAGCCGGAAGGTGTTTGCACTTCACCAGTTTAATCTCAGGCTGAAGTCTTTCTTTGGAGCTTCTTGAGTTGTACCAGGAAGATCCCTGTTCTGTCCCAAATCTACTGGATTTTTTAACCAGTCCATGTTTGCCTTGAGGCAATTTGTTCTGTTTGTGGGAGAAATCTGGAGAACTTGAAATTTACCAACCGATTCTGTCATCTTCCTAGAATCCTTCCTCACATCTAAAATATATGGGGAATTAAGTCAAATAAATAGGAAAAAAGTCATTCTCAGGTGATAAATGGTAAAAAGATATAAACAGGCAGTTTTCAGATGAAGAAATTTATGCCATCAATTAGAGTCATATTGGAAAAAGCTCTAAATCATTCCTGATTAGAGAAATACAAATTAAAACAACTCTAAGGTATCACTCACCATCTATTAGATTGGCTAAGATGAGAGGAAAAGACAATGACAATAAATATTGGAGGGGATGTGGGAAAACTGGGAAACTAGTACATTGATGTATTATAAAATTACAAGAGACAGATTAGGCTTTTAATGTAGATATTGTTTCAGTAAAGAGAAGGGGATTTTATATGAGACGCTGGGAAAATATGACTGAAAAATTGGACAACTGTTTCAATATGGGTGGGAATTTGTGAGATAGAAGACTTGGTCTTCATTTATATAAAATAAAATTTATATTAAAGGAATGTTAATTATAACATCCCCCAAAAGTGGTTGTTCCATATAGACTTCAATACCTCTATGAAAGAATACCATTATATCTTTCAACATATCTAACAAATTCTTCCCAGGTCCAACATGAATACAAGTTGTAAATCTATGTGGCTAGAAGGATAGTGGTACCTTTGATGCAAATTAAAAACTCTATCAGAATGAGAGATTTGTGGAAAAATATGAATTCTTTTTTGGATATGTTAAATTTAATCCATACATTGGATATATAACTAGTTATATAAACCACGAGGTTAAATTATGTCTAGAATTTAGGAGGAAAATGTAGTTACATACAAACATAGCTACATCTTTATTTAGTTGCAGAGAATGCATAGAGTTAATTCTATCACAGAAGGAAAAATCCTAAAAAAATAAAAGAAATAAATATAAGGACTTTGTAGATTCCTGTTTAATGGGCAGGAGCATAATGATCTAGCAAAGGAAACTTATGATATATAGTCTGATGGATAGAAGACACGGAGAAACCAGTCATTTAAACTAGTGTGGAGAGATTGCTCAGAAGGAGAAGGTACTTACTCATATCAAAAACTACAAAAGTAGAATACAGAATGAGAAAAAATATTTTAATTTTATACTTGACAGATTTCTGGTAACTTCTGGAAAACAATTGCAGTCATTGATGGGCTTGGAACTTGGATTGAAAATGTTCGAGAAAAAAATAATATGATTATCTCAATAGATGCAGAAAAAGCATTTGATAAAAATCCAACATCCATTCCTATTAAAAACAGTAGAGAGTATAGAAATAAGTGACTTTTCCTCAAAATGATCAGTAGCATCTATTTAAAACCACCAGCAAGCACCATATGTAATGGGGACAAACTAGAATCATTCCCAATAAGATCAGGAGTGAAACAAGGTTGCCCACTATCATTATTATTATTCAACATTGTATTAGAAATGTTAGGTTTGGCAATAAGAGAAGAAAAAGAGATTAAAGTAATTAGAGTAAGTAATAAAGAAATCAAATTATCACTCTTTGCAGATGATATGATAGTATTCTTAGAGCAATACACAACTTTAGCAAAGTTGATGGATACAAAATAAATCCACAGAAATCATCCGCATTTTTATGTATTACCAACAAAGTATAGCAGCAAGAAATACAAAGAGAAAATTCATTCAAAATAACTGTAGATAGTATAAAATATTTAGGAATTTATCTGCCAAGGAAAAGGCAGAAACTATATGAACAGAACTAAAAAACACTTTCCACACAAATAAAGTCAGATCTAAACAATTGGAAAAATATCAAGTGCTTATGGGTTGGTTGAGCAAATATAATAAAAATGACAATACTACCTAAATTAACCTACTTATTTAGTGCCATACCGATCAAACTCCCAAGAAATTATTTTACAGATATAGAAAAATAATAACAAAGTTAATCTGAAAGAACAAAAGATCAAGAATTTCAAGGGAATTAATGAAAAAAAATGCAAATGAATGTGGCCTACCTGTGTCAGACCTAAAACCATTGGTACTGCCTGAGAAACAGAGTAGTTATCAGTGGAATAGGTTAGGTTCAAAGGACAAAATAGTCAATAACCATAGCCAAGGAATCTAGCTTTTGGAAATTTGACAAAAACTGCTGGGAAAATTGTAAACTAGTATGGCAGAAGGTAGGCACAGACCCACACCTAATACCATATGCCAAGATAACATCAAAATAGGTTCATGATTTAGACATAAGTAGTGATGTTGTAAGCAAATTAGAAGAACAGGATAGTTTACCTCTCAGATCTGTGGAGAAGGAAGGAATTTGCGACCAAAGAAGAACTGAAACCCATAATTGAACACCAAATAGATAATTTTGAATATATTAAGCTAAAAAGTTTTTGTATAAACAAAACTAATGTAGACAAGATTAGAAGGGAAGCAATAAATTGGGAAAACATTTTTTATTTTTAAGGCTTCTTATAAAGACCTCATTTCTAACATACATAGGGAATTGACAGAAATTTATAAGCATTCAAGCCATTCTCCATTTGATAAATAGTCAAAGGATATGAACAGACAATTTTCAGATGAATAAATTAAAACCATTTCTAGTCATATGAAAAGGTGCTCTAAATCACTATTGATCAGAGAAATACAAATTAAGACAATTCTGAGATACCACTACATACCTCTCAGAGCAGCTAAAATGACAGAAAAAGATAATGATGAATGTTGGAGGGTATGTGGGAAAACTGGGACACTGATACATTGTTGGTGAAATTGTGAATGCCATTCTAGAGAGCAATTTGTAATTATGCTTTAAAAAATTATCAAACTGTGCATATCCTTTAATCAAGCAGTGTTTCTACTAGGCCTCTCTAAAGAGATCTTAAAGGAAGGAAAGGGACAGATATGCAAAAATGTGGCAGCCCTTTTCATAGTGGCAAGAAATTGGAAACTATGTGGATGCCCATCAGTTGGAAAATGGATGAATTAGTTATAATATTTGAATATTATTATTCTATAAGAAATAATGAACAGAATGATTTGAAAGAGGCCTGGAGAGACTTACATGAACTGATGCTAAGTGAAATGAGCAGAAGCAGATCATCACTGGATAAAGCAGCAGCAATATTATAAGATGATCAATTCTGATGGACATGACTCTTTCTAACAATGAAATAATTGAGGGCAGTTGCAATGAGCCATTTACACCCAGAGAGAGGACTGTGGGAACTGAATGTGGTTCACAACTTATTCTTTTTGTTGTTGTTCACTTGCATTTTGTTTTCTTATTCATTTTCTTTCCTTTTTGATCTGATATTTCTGATTCAGCAAGATAATTGTATAAATAGGTTTACATATATTGAATATATGAATAACATATATTGGATTGCTTGCCATCTAGGGGAGGGAGTGGGGAGAAGGAGGGGAAAATTTGGAACATAAGGCTATGCAGCTGTCAATGTTGAAAAACAATCCGTGGATATGTTTTGAAAATAAAAAACTTTAATAAAAAATAAAATGTTTGAGAAGTAATTAGAAAGTGAGAAAATGTAGTCACTGAGTGTGGGCAACTTCTTCTATAAATGTGACTATAAAATAAAATGTAAGATGATAGCCTAGAATAATGGTAGTATGTTTGTAGATAATATCAAAATTAGCAGGGGTAAGATAAATTTGAAGGTGATAGAAAGAGAGTGATCAATATAGGATAGCTTCAATAAAGAGGGGAAAGGAAAGGAGAAGGGATCTAAAACACAATGAAAGAGTTTTTTTTTTCTATTTTCTCAATTATATAGGAAATATGATCCAGCAATAAGAAGGTAGAAGTGTAGAAGGTATAAAAAAGAAAAAGATTTAGAACAGCTATGGTGGTATGATTTTTTTTTTAAAAAATGCTCTAAAGAGAAATTAAAAATAAGGATAATAAATGGTGATAAATAATGTCACTAAGAAGAAATATACAAGAACATCTTATAATTAGTACTTTTCTGTTATAAACCTTACTTTTAAACTCTGATAAATACAACTTCCCCTTGGCATTGATGTCTACAGAAATAGTAGCTTTCAATTATTATGTATGCATATAACATAACTCCCTAGTCATTAAAAAAAAAAACTCATGGACATTATTATTAGGATCCAGTTCAGTTCTTATCTTGTTTTTTATACCTTAATCATTATTAGCAATGCGATATTACCTATTCTCAAATGGAAATTAGAATTGCAAAGTGAAAAATAATTCTTAACATCATCCTCATAAAAAAAATCAAATCTAAATTATGACATCAGTTGCAGATTGACTTAATAGTGAATTACCAAATCCAATTTACTCAGGGCCTGGTAATTTAGATTCAATCTAATTTAATTCAATTTAAACTGTGATGTATAAATGTTGATGAGCAACAGTATTGCAGAAGAATACAAAGTACTTAAACTCAATGTGCTCTTTTAGTTTTTCAAGTTATTAGCATTGCAGCTACAGTAGTGATTTTTTCTTCTTCTTTCTGCTGTCAAGATGCAATTGCCAGGCATTAGAAGCCATAAAAAGTAAATGTTAGCAACATAAAATCTCATTCTAGAATTCATGCAAACTATTTCAATAAAATAGTTTCTCTACATTTCAGAAGTTAAAAAAAATCAAAATCACAATATAATCGAATGATAAGATTACAGATATGACAGATAATCCTATCAGGTGAATTCTATCCATTTTTTTCAATAATTTTCAAAGTTTTGAATAAGTCATACAAACCCAATTGTTTATGATGTTTTACACACACATTTGACAAGAATTCCAAAGATTAATTAAATTTAGAACTACTTAAAATTCACTATTTTAAAAACTAAATACCAATTGTTATAAGGGTAAATAAAAATTGCTTTTATGCTTGAAGAATATTTAAAGTTTAACTAACTGGAGACAAATCACTATTGAAATATAATGATTGATAGGCATTTTTTTATGGACCTAAGGAAAAAAATAATTCCTTTTATTGTAGGATTGTCTTAAGATACATAAGGAAAATTTCATAAGATTAAAGGTGGGGAAAGCAAAAAGCAATAAAAAGAAATCAAGGATACTTACATAAATTTTAACAAAGAGTTAAAAGAGACATTTTAGCTATCTGTTGCTTCAAATTTGATTCAAGTGTAACCAATTAACCAAAATATGTTAAGCTTTCTCACTCAGTTTATAAAACCATATTTAAAAAAAGTCCATTGGTTCCTAACAGTACGAATGATAGCACTAATCAGAACAAGTCAAGATTTGTCTTTTGACTTGTAGCTCTATGATAATCACTAACAACTAGACATTACTATGATGCCACTTGAGCTTCTAGGATCTAAGAACTCTTGAAGAAATATTAACAAAGTATTGGATAATTAATTTTCATTCCCAATTTTTACATTGTTTTAAGTATAATAAACACTAGATGCCAAAGAGATAAATTTCCTTTAGTTATTTTCTTCATAGTTTGACAAAATGTTCTGCCCCTAAGCAAAAAGTATGTGATATGTCATTTACACCAAAATATAACTCCTTACAAAAGATTTAAGGAAACTTTTAAAGAAAGGAGAGAGAGATGAATAAGGAACCTGAAGAGTTCTCTAATGAAATGATCTCTGGTTTTTAAAAAAGTTCTATTTTATTTTATTTTTTACAATATGAATGTTAACAAATTGCCTCTATATCATGACAAGATTCGTGTAATAAAGCAAAACTAATAACATAGCTAAAAGTGCATGCAATATTTCACATACATAGCACCTTGACTTATTTTGAAAAAAAGGGAGCAGAAATCTATTTTTCTCTCACCTCTCAATCATTATGGAAATAATACAGAAAAGAAAAACAAATTCTTTGAAACAAATATACAGAGGCAAGAAAAACATTCCCTCAATGACTATTTACATTTAGATAGGTGAATCAATATCTAGACATGCATTTATTTATCTAGATACATACACACCTATCTAGCTAGATAGCTATAAATATCTTTATGTACATTGAATTGTACATCCCAAATCTATTGCCTCTTTGTGATGGATATTGTGTTACATCATTAGTTTTCTGGAATAATTAATGGTAATTTTGAGGATTATTGCTTTTACAGCCATCAAAGCTTTTGGTGTTTACAATGTTGTTTTTTCTATAAATTGTTCTATTACTCATTTCATTCTTCATCAGTTTATTAAAGTTTTAAAAACTGCTCATTCTCCAGGAGGATTCTGGGAAGGTGGCAGATTGGTTTGGTAAATTTTAAGCTCTCCAGCTCTCCACAACACATAAAACAAATTTGCATTTCAGGACCAACATAGACTAGTAAAAAAAATCAAGAAGATTTGGGGCAGGACAGGGGTCCTCCTGATATAACTGAAGAAGAGCTAGAAGAAAGACCTTGAGCTGGAGATTAAACCATGTGAAGTGCAGACACCTCTGGAATATCTCCATAGAAATACCAACTGGGGAACTCTAGGGTTAGCTGGGTGTGGCTGGAGCCTCAGCAGGAACAACAGAAACTTTCACCTCCTGGACAGGATGTGGAGTTGGGGTCTGAATCCAAAAAAGACAGAGGGATCCTTATCTGACTGAGAATACTAGGCCCTGCTGTAGTGCAGAGACCAGCCTTGGGTGAGAAGGAACCAGCCTATCTGGTGAATGCAATCAGTGGATCAGGGACACTGCTAGCTGTGTGTACTTGTTGGAGTTTTGGAGTCCCTAGTCAGAGGGGAGAGCCAAGGTGAAGCTAGAAGCATCAACTCCACCACCCCAGGAGTAGAGATGCTTACACTAATACCATTTATTTAAAGAAAAAAATGAACTGGCAAAGAAAGAACTCCACTACAGAAGCATACTGTGGAACAGAGAAAACTGGGCTTCATCTTCAGAGGAAGATACTGAAGTAAAAAAGCTTCTACCCCAAAGAATAACATGAAATGGCTCCCTGACCAAAGAGAATTTATAGAAGAACTCAATTAAAAAAAAAATCAAATGAGAGACTTTGAGGAAAAACTAAAAGAAAAAATAAAAATCATCCAAGAAAAACAAGAAGATTATGAAAAAAGTTAACCAACTAGAAAAGGAGATATAGAGTCTCAAAGGCAAAAATAACTTTGAAAATGAAAATTGGGTAAGGGGAAGGCAGTGAACCTATGAAAGACCAACAAACAAAACAGATTATAAAGAATGAAAACATAATACAAAATGTCAAACTTCTTTTAGAAAAATAACAGATGTGGAGAACAGATCAAGAAGAGAAAATAGAAGAATAATTGGACTGTCTGAAAATTATGACCAAAAAAATGGACCTTGATACAATAATGAAAGAAATAATCCTAAAAAAATTGTCCTAGAGTGATAGAATAGGAAGGGAAAATATAAATACCACCTCAATGAGATCTGTTGTGGAAAATATGTAGCAACATTATTGCCAAATTACAAAACCCCCAAATTAAAGAAATAATTTTGCAAGAAACCAGAAAATAAAAATTCAAATATGCTGAAGCTATAATTAGAATTGTACAGAACTTATCAGAAGCTATAATAAAAGACCACAGGTTCTAGAATTATATCTATCGATAATCAAAAGAATTAGACTTATGGCCAAAAATATTATATCTAGCAAAATTAAGTATAATATTGAATGAGAAAAAATGAACATTCAATGAACTTGTAGATTTTCATGACTTTCTATCAACCAAACCCTAATAATAATAGAAAAGAATAACAGAAAATCTAGCATATAAGAGCCAATACCAAAAATCAACTACAAGGAACAACATGAACAAATTGTTTATGATTTTTATAAACAGTAAATGAATATCATATGTTTAAGATTGTTACCAATAATAGGGCAGCTAAAAAGAAAGATCGGAGCAGAGTTAAGGCAAAAATAATAATTCTACAAATGAGATACAAAGGAAGAATAGACACAGAGGCATTAGAAGGGGAAAGGAGGGCTTGTAACTCTAAAGACCTACTCACACAAAACTAACTCAATGGGTTAAATAGGCAATACTGTATGTAAACCATGAAGGATATAGCATCCTATGATTTATAAAGAACTAAGGAAAAAGAAGGGATGGGCAGATCAGGAAGCCAAGGGTGTAAGAAGACAAGGGAAGGATCCATGGCTGGGGGGAGATTAAGTAATAACAAGGAAAGGTAGGAGAGGTATTAAAACAATGAGTCAGGAGGGACAGGAAAGATATGTGTGTCTATCTATGTGTATGTATATATATATATAAACTATATATGTAAACAAATATATCCTTTTTTAACTTCTAGCCTGCTTGGGGGTAAAGAAGGATGAAAAGTGGAAAAAGAATAAAGTAAAAAAAAGTGAACATCAAAGAACAAAAGAACAATTTACAAGGAAGTAAAGAAAGGATGAACACTAATGAATATAATTTCTTCTACTAATATTTATACTTTCTTGTTCTGGCAATATGTTGTTATATATTTTGAATCCTCCCCCTAATGTTCAGTTGGACACATGACAATGTTCTCTTTTGTTTTGTTTCATTTGCTTTTGTATTCCTTTTCTGTTTTTTTCTATTTAAAAAAAATAAAACAAATTGTAAAAATAAACAAATGCTTGTTGACAGAAATTTTTTTCAAATTACAAGAATAAAATTGATCATTATCATAATATTGATTTTATAGTATAAATTATTCTTCTGGTTCTGCTTGCTGTGCTCTATCCATTCATAAAAATCTTTCCCTATCTTTTTGAAATCATTCATTTCTTCATTCTTTTTTTTTAAATAATAGCTTTTTATTTTCAAATTATATGCAAAGATAGTTTTCAAGATTCACCCTTGAAAAAACCTTGTGTTCCAATTTTTTTCTCCTTCCCTTTCCTTCACCCACTCCTCTATAGCAAGTAATCCAATATATATTGAACATACAATTCTTCTATACATATTTCCACAATTATCATGCTGCACAAAAACATCAGATAAAAAAGGGAAAAATGCATCTCTTCATTCTTAAAGTCCAATAATGCTCCATCACATTTTCATATCACAAATTAATCAGTTGGAGAAGATGTAGGAAAATTGGAACATCAATACATTGCTAGTTGGAATATAGGTGGGTAGAACTTGTGGGAAATAATTATACTCAAAAAGTTACTAACTTGAACAAAGAATGCCTTTTGACTCATATACCAATGCTAGGCATATAACTGAAAGAGATCAAAGCAAGGAGAAAGAATCTTATGTGTACAAAAATATTTTAGTACTTCCTTTTCTTGTGGCAAATATAGAAATTAAGAGCATAATCTATGTTTAATCTTATCTTTCTCACATTCTGAGGGAAAAGGTAGTTAATCATATTTCAAGAACAAACCTAAAGTTTAAAATCAGTCAGTGTCTTATTTTGGACTCTATTTCAGTAAGTCTATATAATGGGATCTCCTCTGATATAATGTTTTAGTTAGGAAAGAAAAAACTTTTAAGTAATCAAGGTCAATTAGTAGATTTTGATCACTAAGTCCTTCAAAATGTTCAAATATGGCTATAGGACTCTACATTACCAGATACTTCTATTCCCTTTTAAAATCAAAAGGTAAAGACTACTTCTAAAATTATTTTCCCTAATTACTTTGATAGTTGGACAAATCTATCATTTTATTAAAAATATGTATTCCCTGTGAGGATGTATATCACAATTCATCCATCTCCTCTTATCCTGTGTAACTTCATAAACTCCTATTAACTCTCATAGGAAGTTCACTCTACCTATTTAAATATTTTGACATATATGATGGGGCACACAGTCTTTCTATGCAATCTCTTTCTGATATATGTTCAGTCTACTCAATAAACTTCTTGTCACCACACTCCTGATATGTAGGTTCTATACATACCCAGCATTCTAGTTTCTATTGTGGCACCTTGAGTTTCTTCTTAGTGAGTGTTCATATTATCTCACTCTAGGGGTAAACTAGAGCTGCCTCTTTCTAGCTCAAAAGACAATTGTTATATTTTAAGTATGACCATTTAATCTCACAAATCAGTAAACACTAGAAATCAGAATTTGATTTAATATTTTGTTGTCTAGGCTTAAGGAAGTGATGGCAAAAATATTCATACAGATTAAATAAAAAAAATGTTTGCACACATTTTTCCAGCTTATTGTTTGTTAGCACTTCCCTAACTGATAAAGATATACCAAATAACTCTCCAGCCAACTTCATATTACTATGCTCCTCATTCCTACCTTGTATCTTCATTGAAGTACGTAAGACTTGGAAGCTGAGATTCTGAGCAGTGAGGCTTAGATCTATTATTTTGCTTGCCAGCCATTCTCCCAGAAAGCTGCTACTTCTGGAAATCCATTTCCCCTATGATTCTAGCCCTCCAGGTCCACCCTAACCTCCATTTTTCCATGATTTCTTTCTAAGTTAGGAGACTTGAGGTCAGAAATTATTTTTCTTGCTTGTATATTTCTTGAAGGCTTAAAAGAGTACCTGGAACATCATGTTAAAATTTTTAAAAAAGCATTATTCATTCATTCATCTCATGTTTCTTATATTTTTTCTAGTTCTCTACTTCTCTGGTTATCTTTCTTTGTTGGTAATACAGTACATGGATTTCATGAATTTTAGAGTGGGATTTTATGTTCTAACACTTTCTCTTTATGACTTTTGATACCTCACAAGTTATCTTCTCATGCTCACTAGAAATGTCTCCATCTCTTTAGGTTGTTTCTATCTTTAACTCTTCAGAGGCTATGGGGTTCTAATACTATTCCTCAACAAAGTGTATAATTAATGCAACTTTTTTCTCACCAGATCAAATTACATGTAGTCTGTCTTTCATATCTTCTTTTCCTTCACCAATTAGTTGAAATAAGTTAATGTCTTCAACTGAAATGAAATGATTTGTTCAAAGTGGCACAAATATGAAGCAGCAAAACTGGGATTCAAATGAAGTTTTCTGATTCTAAATGTAGCCATATTTCTACTATACACAATTTCTACTATATTATCTCTGACATGCACTTTATAAACCTGAAAGTATGACATGTGAATTATGTGATTAATAAGCCTCTCCTTGAATAAGTTAAATGATGCAGAACCCACTATCTCATTCTACTTCTGAACAACTCTTAACTAGTAAAAGAAAGATTTTTTCCCTCTCCCAATCTGAAATTTATCTTGCTCTTGCTCTAATCATACAACTTTGGACTTATAAGCAATATTATACTACAATATCCAATTTTTTTCAAATATAATGATGTCCTTCACAGATTTTTTTCTATCCTTCATCATCTCTGCTAATCACAGATAGAAAATATAGAAGGGACATTAAAGGTCACCAAAATCAAGAGCTACTAACAAGGCCTACTGCAAATAACTAAAGTGATCATTCAGCATCTGCTGGAAGGCCTTCAGCGATAGAGAACTTATTACCTCCTAAGATATAGTATTCCATTTTTGGACAACTCAATATATTAGGAAGTTTTGGCTTTTCTTAAGTTAAACCTGCCTCCTTGTAATATTCAATAGTGATCTTAATTCTGTTCTGCTTGAATATTTCAGAGTCACAGAATTTTGGGATTGGAAAGATCCTTGGTAGTCATATAGTTCAGTGCATGTAAAATACATTCTATGAGTAGTTAGCAATCCAAATTTTGTGTGAAAACATAAGAGGAAGAATCTATAATCAGTCAAGGCTGCCAATTTGGCTTGGACTAACCATTGCTATCAGTCTATGAAGAAACAAAGTAGAGATCTTTCTCTTTTACTATGTGCTATAGCCAAAAGGAGTTATGAACTTTTCCTTTCTCAACCAACCTTAAAGGCATCATTTCCCTATTCCCACTATGTGAAGGATGCCCGCTGCCAAGCACATGCAGTCCGACTCCATTGTTACATACTCCTAGGTAAATATATTAGAAGTGACAACAAAGGTGATATTTAATTATTGATAGTAATGTGGTCCTAGAGCCCTGTTTACTAGCTTGAAATTAACAAAAATTCCTAGATGGTATGCAAATTATTATTCATCTATACTGATTTAAAAATTAATCTTAGAAGCTGGTTATTTAATTTTATCTAGCACATTTCAATCTTGCATAGGATTCACATTTATGTAAAGATATTACATTACATCTAGTATTCTTCAAGGCTGTTCAAGCTGATTAGAAACTCAGGTAGGTGGCAAAATGGAAAGACATAAGCAGGAGCCTAAGAATGGAATGAATTTCT
The DNA here is from genome assembly GCF_902635505.1 of Sarcophilus harrisii. Taxonomy (NCBI): domain Eukaryota; kingdom Metazoa; phylum Chordata; class Mammalia; order Dasyuromorphia; family Dasyuridae; genus Sarcophilus; species Sarcophilus harrisii. The sequence continues at coordinate 572,085,317 of NC_045427.1, read as the reverse complement.
CTCATCCAACAGCTAAAATAGCTAATTTTGGGGAAGCTCACTCCCAAACTGTATATAAAATGATTAATCTTTGGATCACAGAAACTGTCAAATATTATCAAATTGTAGAGAGGTTGAGATATGTATCACTGAACAATATTATAAAATCAGATATTCTTAGAACATTTAAGTAAGTTTGAGTGTATCATTTTAACTTATCAAGATGTCTTAAAATCATGAATCCTCAATACATTAAAGTTGTATTCACTCAAATGTGCTAAGAAAGACTTCATAATTTCTATGTCTCAATCTAACAGTTTTATATAAACACTGAGAGGAAATGGACCAAACACAAAGTTATGCAGAAATCTAGTACAGACATAAAAAAACCCCCAAATTATAAAGTATATCATGTCATATATTCAAGTCACTACATTGGGTTTGGAGAACACATTATATATGAATATGTAATCCTTCTAGAAATACTTCATATTATTATCTGTCATATTTGTCATATTTTAAAACATGTAATTTTCTTTAATGCTAATTAAATATTACAAAGTTTTTGCAAAATAGTCATGTATATCTCTCTTGTCCCTAATAATTACTTCTATTTGTTAAAAGAAAAAAATTCTCTTTACAACTGGGAAAAATACATTATTCCATTTTCTTCCATATTTTTATAGGTTCTTTTAAAAAGTTTAAATCTATCATCTAGCAAACATTCATTGAAGTACATGATGCAAGTTTTGAATTTACATTTATTTCACATTGAATTGCCAAGCAATTCTTCCCAAGTACATTTGCTAGGTAATGAATCCTTTACTTAAGTTTTCATTCTAGAAGTTTAAAAAAATACTAGTTTTTTCCCCACAAGTTCCCTCCTATAGGATTTGAGGATCATAAAAGTGGAAAGAGTCTTAAGTGTCATTTAGTCCAGCACACTCATTTCTAGGCATTCTGTTCTTACAAAAGAATTTAATACCTATATTTTAGGTTCTATGGATTGATTAATTAATTTTGACAGTAGCAACATTTTTATTATATATGCTAGCCCAAGTATCAGCAGAGAATGTCTTTCTAATTACTTGTCTTTCTTTATTTCTATAAATAGCCTTTCATTGCTTTCTTAATATTTTTTATAAGTGCCCTACTTCTTTTCCTTTGACACTGCCTCTACACCGGTACAGATTCTCATCATCTCACTAATAGACTATTACAGCAACATTTTCATTGACATCCCTGCCTCAACATTTTCCCCACTCCAGTCCATTCTCCCCTAAGCTGACAAAGTGAGAGCCTCATTTGGTCACTCCATTATTTCAAATTTCAGTGGCTCCCCATTGCCTGCAATGTCAAATATAAAGTCCTTTGGTATTCCAATGCTTCATACCCTGTTCCTTTCTCCCAACACACACACTTTCCAGTCTTCTTATCTTATTCTCCCATTCACCAACCACAATGTACTCTGCAATCTAGTGAAATGTTTCTCTTTGCTATTCCTTGTTCAAAGAACTCCATGTCTAGACTCTGGGCATTTTCAGTAACTGTACCAAAAAACTAAATCTCTCTCTAAGTCTTAGCCTAACTTTCTTTAAATCCCAGCTAAAGTATTTCCTCTTAATTCTAAGACCTTCTATTTGTAATTATTTTTGGCTTCATAATTTCTCTTTCAAAAATTAGTTTTCTTTAAGATTTTAATTTCCTGTTTTATTAAGATCCAATGAAAATTTAGGTGGATACATTTGATATAGATAAAGTTATATTTTCTTTGGTGCCTTTAAGAATATATTTTCACATTTTTCATCTCTTGATATTATAAATTTTAATATTATCTTGTTTGATAAACATATACAACTAGTGAGTTTTGGGAAAAATTATCTGATATATGAGTATGTTTTATTTCTACATCTTATCTTCATTCTGTATGTATTCTTATACTTAGGAATGTTTATTCTCTATGTAAGTTTTTGGGATTTGCTTCTTATCCATCAAGTCATATCTTTCATTTTATTCCATCATTTAATGAATTTATATTTAATTATAATTGTTGAATTTGTGTTTTCCTCCATTTATTTCTTTTGCATTGACTTTATCCTTAATTTTTATATTTTCCTCTTTTAAAATAATACTACTTCCCTGTGATTTCTTTTCCTTACACTTATTTGAACATTTTTTTCTCCATAGACTCATTCCTATTTATTTGTCCTACTCCAAGTTCTCCAAATTTACTTAAAATGTATACCTTTTTTCAAATATATTTTAAAATTCTATTTTGATCTTCTTTCTCTCCTCTATCTCAGATAGAAAATGATTTAAAATTTTCCCTTCCTGTTTTCCCATCAAACCTCTCAAGCAATATCTTTTTTATGGTGCTTTTTTTCCAAGAAGCATTCATTTATCTTCTTTCTAATCTCTTCTCTTCGCTAGGTAATTTTGAATGCTATTTTTCCATTCATGGCTATATACTATTTGCATTTATATCTATGTATTTTGTCTGTTCAAATTATTTATAGAAAGAATAGTCTTTCTGGAAAACGTGCTAAGTTCTATCCTCTTCATTAATGCATTAAGAGACTATCCTATAGGGCAAGCAAATATAATAAAGATGACAATATTACCTAAACTAATCTATTTATTTAACGCTATACCAATCAGACTCCCAAAAAACTATTTTAATGACCTAGAAAAAATAACAACAAAAGTCATATGAAAAAACAAAAGGTAAAGAATTTCAAGGGAATTAATGAAAAAAAAATCAAATGAAGGTGGCTTAGCTGTACCAGATCTAAAATTATATTATAGAGCAGCAGTTACCAAAACCATTTGGTATTGGAAGGAATAGATTAGTTGATCAGTGGAATAGATTAGGTTCAAGGGATAAAACAGTCAACAAATATAGCAACCTAGTCTTTGACAAACCCAAAGATCCCAGCTTTTGGGATAAGAACTTACTGTTTGATAAAAATTGCTGGGAAAATTGGAAACTAATATGGCAGAAACTAGGCATTGATCCATACTTAACGCCGTACACCAAGATAAGGTCAAAATGGGTTCATGACCTAGGCATAAAGAATGAAATTATTAATAAATTAGAGGAACATAGGATAGTTTACCTCTCAGACCTGTGGAAGGGGAAGGTCTTTATGACCAAAGCAGAACTAGAGATCATTACTGATCACAAAATAGAAAATTTCGATTATACCAAACTGAAAAGTTTTTGTACAAACAAAACTAATGCAGACAAGATTAGAAGGGAAGCAATAAACTGGGAAAATATTTTTACAGTCAAAGGTTCTGATAAAGGCCTCATTTCCAAAATATATAGAGAATTAACTCTAATTTATAAAAAATCAAGCCATTCTCCAATTGAAAAATGGTCAAAGGATATGAACAGACAATTCTCAGATGAAGAAATTGAAACTATTTCTAGTCATATGAAAAGATGCTCCAAGTCATTATTAATCAGAGAAATGCAAATTAAGACAACTCTAAGATACCACTACACACCTGTCAGATTGGCTAAGATGACAGGAAAAAATAATGATGATTGTTGGAGGGGATGCGGGAAAACTGGGACATTGATGCATTGTTGGTGGAGTTGTGAACGAATCCAACCATTTTGGAGAGTAGTTTGGAACTATGCTCAAAAAGTTATCAAACTGTGCATACCCTTTGATCCAGCAGTGTTACTACTGGGATTATATCCCAAAGAGATTATAAAGAAGGGAAAGGGACCTGTATGTGCACGAATGTTTGTGGCAGCCCTTTTTGTAGTGGCTAGAAACTGGAAACTGAATGGATGTCCATCAGTTGGAGAATGGCTGAATAAATTGTGGTATATGAATATTATGGAATATTACTGTTCTGTAAGAAATGACCAACAGGATGATTTCAGAAAGGCCTGGAGAGACTTACACGAACTGATGCTGAGTGAAATGAGCAGGACCAGGAGATCATTATATACTTCAACAACAATACTATATGATGACCAGTTCTGATGGACCTGGCCATCCTCAGCAATGAGATCAACCAAATCATTTCCAATGGAGCAGTAATGAACTGAACCAGCTATGCCCAGAGAAAGAACTCTGGGAGATGACTAAAAACCATTACATTGAATTCCCAATCCCTATATTTATGCCTACCTGCATTTTTGATTTCCTTCACAAGCTAATTGTACAATATTTCAGAGTCTGATTCTTTTTGTACAGCAAAATAATGGTTTGGTCATGTATACTTATTGTCTATCTAATTTATATTTTAATATATTTAACATCTACTGGTCATCCTGCCACCTGGGGGAGGCGGTGGGGGGTAAGAGGTGAAAAATTGGAACAAGAGGTTTGGCAATTGTTAATGCTGTAAAATTACCCATACATATAACCTGTAAATAAAAGGCTATTATTAAAATAAAGAGAGAGAGACTATCCTGTTCTTCCTTCCACTTATTTGTCTTTGTTTACTAGTAATTTCTCACAAGGACAGTGTGCTTTTTGTTGTGACTTTCTCCTTGAAATGTTAATTTATGAAGAGGAGGAATTGGAGTTTGGTAAAAGTCATATATACCTTGAGTAATGAGGCCTGCTCTCTGCTTTCATTTTGATTACACAGTTTTTCCTAAGACCAAGGCCTTTGGACATATGTCTTTCTTACCACCTTAATTGTATATCATGCTTACCATGTATGTACAGGCTTTTGGGATAGGTAATAGGATATCTGTCTACTTTTGGAATGGAAATATAACTGTTAGAAACATAACTTTTTGGAAGAAGGTAGTTTAACAGTATCCATGACACCAAAGAAAACTCATGATGAAGCTCTTTGCTTTCTCCTTCCTCTACTTACCTTACAAGAAGGAAGTACATTCTTCATTTCCTTTTTTAACATGAGACTAGGTTTATATCTCCCCTACTCCTATCCTTCCTTCAGTAACTTTCATCTTACTGTTCCATAGCTGCCAATTCCTATCAAGAAACTAACAAGATAATTATATTTGCTGCTATCTTGACTGGTTCAGGATGCATCTTCATCTCTCCTTTTCCTTTTAACTTTCCTCCCTTCATTGGAGTGCATTCCTTTCCTTCAGTCCCCAGTTAAGGGAATAAGCAAGTATCTAATAAATGTTTATGACTAATTGACTGACCAGTCAAAACTGGATTACAAGCAAAAACTTCTATAGGGAAAACTCCAACCCTCCTTTTTACTAACAGGGTTCAAGTAAGGGGGAAAAAAATGGTTCATCTCCAAGTAAGAGAATGCCTCCTCCTCCACCTGGTTGCAACATGGCCTCAAATACATGGTATTTTTGTTACTTTTATCTGTATTGTTTATTCCTCCCTGAATCTAGGTGAAAGAATATTGAAGGCAAAATGTCCCTGTGAGCTTCCTTATGACTAGAAGCTCAGTAGCAATAGGATTTGAGTCTTGTAAACCAGAATATAACTGAGAAGTGAACTGTTTGATCTAAAATTGAAACTGGATTGATCTAGCATTGAAACATTGCTACTTGTCAGTTAGAGAATGACATTTCAATTATTTAAAAGCTGAACTTGGTAGTAAAAATACTTTGTAGCTATACTATACATTTGAACCCTTTCTTCTCAGGGACTGAAGTAATAGAGGGCAAATACAGTCTAGCTGAAGGAAATTTTAAAAATAGTTCTTGATCTATCTTACCAGTAAATATACTTTCATAAAAGCTCATTGACATTAATTGGTTATCAGTGATATCAATTAATCAAAATTATGTTGGGGCATACATCACTGACAATCTTCACTAGGAGGATGTAGTGGATAGTGTTTGCAAGAATGAGAGCTAGCAATAGCAAACACTCCTAGTAGTGTAGGTTCATGAGGGAGAAAATAGCAGTTACTCTCTGGTGATACATGCAAGCTAAAATGACCACTAGAGCACAATCTGCTAAACAAACAATATCCTTATCTAGAGGATATGGATACATATGAGATAAGTGATTTTCTTACTTCTTTAATTGAAGCTCTTATGTTTCTTGAGTTGACCGTTTCTTTGGAGGATATGTGAGTTGAATGTTGTCTCCTTGTTTCTATGGCAAGAATAACTCAAATGCTTCTCTATCTATGAAGAACTCTATGTTCGTTCTAGACTAGGCTTACTTTTGCCAAAGTTATTTGAGATCAAATTTCAGTAAATTTTACTTGTAAAAATATCATATGCCAAGCTTATTCTTTTTTTTTTAATTTCTCATAGATTTAGAATAATCCTAAAGTATCTAAATTAGCCTTTTCTTGAGAGCTTAAGATCATTCTCTTGATTTCTTGAAAAATGAGCATTGTATTTAGGCTTTTTAATGAATCTTTTTTTCTGGAAAATCTCTGATTCTTAAAATATTCTTCAACATTCTATCTTCAAAGTTATTTACTTTGGCTTGTAAAGAATTGATATGTTCTTGTTTCTCTTCTGCCAAATATTCCACTCCATATTTTTGAATGCCAAATCTTTTACAAAGGTTCAACTTTTTTCAAAAAAGAAATTTTCATATGCAGTTTAACCTGTCTACTCCCTTATTTGTTTATTTTATGGCTCTAATTTCCAACTTTTTTTTCAAAAATTAAAAAAAAAAACCAATAATTTTGAATCACCCTGAAGTTTCTTGCAGTTTTCCCACACTATTCCAGGAAACATCAGAATTTACTGTATTATATTATTTTCATTATAAGTTTTGGATTTCAATTCCTTTAATGTTCAAAACTTTTTGTGTCAAAACTAGCCATTTCCATGCAATCATGTTAGGTCTCAATGGTGACTTATCTACTTCGAAATTAATTTTATATTCAATCTTTGACTATTGGCCTTTAAAAAAAAAGTTTTGTTTCCTTATATTCAAAGAAAGCACCAAATTTCCCACTTTATTATGTATTCCCTTTCCACAGGCTTGGTCTAAACTTTCCCTTACTGTACTTCTAAGCCCTTACCTTACAGAATGGTTGTGAGGACCAAAAGAAACAAAAGTTTAAAAATACCTGATACATTTAATAAATGCTTCTTTCTACTCTTCTCTTCCTTCTTTCTTCCCTCCCCCTTTTCCTTCCTTAAGTTGGATGACCTTAGTTTATTTTCTCCTAATAAGGAATACAACAAAGCAAAATCGGACCCATGTTTGATCACTTTCTCCATTCCTTATTTCCCTTCTTTCTCTCTCTCTTCTTCTGTCCTTAACTGGGACAGCCTTAATTTGTTCAAGGTAAGGAGTACAACAGAGCAAAACTGGACCAATGTTTGATCACTTTCCCCATTCCTTATTTCCCTTCTTCCTCTTTCCCTTCTTCCTTCCTTAAATGGGACTTCCTTAATTTGTTCAAGGTAAGGACTATAGAAGAGCAAATCTGGCCTAGGCTTCTATACCACTTTCCTTTAGGCAAGAATCTCTTCTACTCTAGCTATATTTGTTATAATTCCTTTCTATCACACTTTTAGGTGGCATCATTGGTTTTTCACCTCTCATATCTTATAAGGACTTTAACTGTATTACTTTCATTAATGATCAAGATAAAGGTCAACAAAGTCAAAACATGAAAGAAAGTGCTTAAGAAGGCTCTGGGGATGGGGAAGGGTAATGGGAGTTTTTGAAATTTAATAGATTAGTTGCTTTGTTTTGGGGGGTTTTTTTTTGCTGGTATATAGGAGGAATTAACACAATGCTTTTTTTGCAACTTTAATTACTAAAAATAAATTTGAAACATTTTCTTCATGTTTTGAGATGATTGAGGTAAATAAATTATGCTGAGAAAAAAACCTGCCCTATCACTTTACTTATCATGCTTCATATAACAACTTTTTTTTGGATCCAGGAATGGAAATAGAAAAAGTTCACTTGGTGTAATTTGGAGTTGTTAAACTACATAGAAATATTTTCTAAGTTTCATAATACCCATGGTCTCCTCCAAGGTTTTGGTGGATTGAAATATGAAGGAAGATTTTCAATGAGGGCTGGAATGTGAAAGACTGGGTTGAATTGCCAGCAGTATATCTCAGGTAGGGCTGAGTTGTAGTTTAGACCTGAGGCTCCAGTATCTGAATTTACAAGTAAGAGGATAGGAAGTTTGGTAGATAGTAGTAAGTAAGGCAGGATGAGGCTAAATATTGGTAGTCTTGAAAGATTACAACTTTTAGCTATGGTCAGATTTTAATTATTTGTGACTTATTTACTAATTTCTTAGTTGCATGTTAATTTGTGCATTTACATATTAATTTGTGTTCATTTATTTATTTATTGGCTTTTAAATTTACTTTGTGTAGGGAAGGGAGATAAGCAACAGAAAAGAAAGCACTTGAAAGTTATGAGTTCCTGTCGTCTTTGGATAAAGCTGAATAAGGTTGGTAAGGAATTCCTAGGATTTTGGTTACTGTATGAGCGACATCAAAATGGGGGTCAACCCTCTTTTTTGTTGTTGTTGTTGTTGTTGTTGAAGCAATTAGGGTTAAATGACTTGCCCAGGATCACACAGCTAGAAACTGTTAAGTGTTTGGGATCAAATTTGAATGCAGATCCTTCTGACTTCTGGGCTAGTGCTCTATCCACTGTGCCACCTAACTTCCCTCGCCAACCCTCTTTTTGAATCTAATTGCCATAAGAAAATAGAAAGCAGCTACTTATGACAACTATAGGACCCTTATCATGTAGGACAGCCAAAGAATCAGTTCAGTACAATTTTTTGGGACAGAAATCTGCTCTCTTTGAACTTGCAGAAACATTTCATCTAGACGTGATCTAGGTCAGAATGAATATCAGAACATAGAATATGTTTTATATATAATAGAAAATGAATATGAGAACATAGAAAAGGACTCCTAAAACTTTCATCCCTCTAGAATGAAGACCAGAGATAGTGGTGGGAAATGTAAGATCATGTTTGTTAACCTTAATTGTTAGAATGATATGGGTGTGATGATAACTATAAGAACATTATATCTTATTATTAACACATAAAGATAAAGCATTCAAAAGAGATTAGCTTCTAAAGTATCTCATAAAAGATGAACAACACTATCACTAACCATATACTATCTCTGAGTAAAAAGATTCAATTTAACTAAATATCTAAACAGAAATCTTTCCTAATTTTTCTTCTAATAAAACAAATCATACACATTGCTCTAGTTTATAGCAAGAATAGTTGGATAGGAAAAGTTACTTAACAGACAACAATAGAGACGTCAAACTCAATTGGTTAGAATATATCCTATATATTTGCAAAATATTTGTGCAAAGATTTTTAGAGTTTAAAAAAGGTACAATCCAATTCTTCTGGTATCAGCTTCATTAACTGTTTTTTAATGATTACTGCAAAATGCAATTGAGTATTTTAAAATTTAATTGGTGACTCTCTTTTCCTACTTCAATGCCAATTAGAGGATCTTTTCACCCATATCAGTATTACTTTTCTGAAAATACCAAATGTTGACTACAGAAAGACATTTCTAAATTCTTCAGACCTTCAAATGCTCAATGGTCAAGGTTAGTTCATTAACTATTTTATTTCTTTATAAAGCAAAAAGGTGGAAAAAACAAATTATATCATTTGATCTATCACCATGATTCTAAATTGGAGAATAACTGTCTCATAATGAAGTAACTAAATACAAGGGCTCATAATCTACCTTTGGAAACACAATTCAGTAAAAAAAAAAAACTATAATAAGGAGACTTTATTAAATAAATCTAATTCATATTATATATTTTAAATTTTTCCTTCAAAAACAACTTCTATAAAATATTGCTGGATATAATTGATGAGCCATTATTTATCTTAGCTTTAATTGCACATCAATCAAAAAGCATTTATTGAATACTTATTATGTGCCAGACATTATACTAAGCACTGGGGATATAAAGAAAGTAAAAATATAGTTCTTAATCTCAAGTAGCTCAAAGGAAAGGGAATGATTTTGACGAGATTTAAAGAGCAAATAAAGAATTTTATATCATATTATGAACAGTAAGTCAGTACGAAAGTACTGAAGGGTGTGTGTGTATGTGTGTGTGTGAGAGAGAGAGAGAGGGAGGGAGAGAGAGAGAGGGGGAGGAGAGGGAGAGAGAGAGAGAGAGAGAGAGAGAGAGTGAGAGAGAGAGAGAGAGAGAGAGAGAGAGAGAGAGAGAGAGAGAGAAGAGAGAGAGCGCACATGCACATTCATGAGTATGTTTGTGACAGGGCAGATCTATGCTTTAGCTGAAGGAAGAAATGATTGAGTAGAAAAAGATTTAGAAGAGAGGCCATCATGAAGGCTATAGCAATAAATAAGGCATGATGATTAGAACCTGCATCAATGTGGTTGCTGTATAAGTAGATTAAAAGGGACTTATAAGAGAGATCATCAGGATAGAAATAAAAAGACTTAGTAAGAGTTTGGATATGTAGTATGAGGATAAGATAAAATCAGAGAATGGCAAGAACAGAAGGAAATGGTACCCTCAATAATAATAAGGAAGCTAGGAAGAAGAGAGGCTTTCAAAAGAAAGATGATGAATTCTCTTTGGGACAAGTTTAGTTTCAGAGGCCTAAGGAGATACTTAAATCTACTTTGAGACATTTTGGAGGTAGATGGTAAAGATGTGAGACTGGAGCACAGAAAAGCAACTGGAGATCAAATATAATATTACATATATATATATATATACATATGTATATATATATGTAAATATATATGGGAATAGTCTAAATAGATGATAAGTTAAACTATGGGAGCAAATGAAATTACCAAAAGAGATAGTACACAGGAAGAAAAGAATAGAACCTGGGACAACACTTTAGTAGGTTTGAGAAAGAATCAATAAAGGATATTAAAGAGAAATCAGATTGGGTGGAAAAGATTCAAGAATCATGCAGTAACATGCAAACCCAGAGAAGATGGCGACTGGCAGTAGCAAAGATGCAGAAAAATCATGAAACATAAAGAAAAGACCTTTAGATTTAGCAATTAAGAAATCATTGGTGACTTTGGGGAAAAGAATTTCAGTAAAATGATAATGGTGAAATCCCAAATGAGAAAAACATAAAAGAAATTCAAATGAGAATAATTAAAGGAAACAACTGTAGATTGCTTTCTCTTTAAAAATTTAAAAATATTTATGTCTTTATTGATTGCCTTGAAGCCTCTGATTCAGTTGTACACTAAACAATTAGTTATATATTCAAACTTCCGGGGATGGAGCCAAGATGGCGGAGATAACACACATTTCTCTCTGACCTTCTCCCACAACCCCCAGACTAATTAGCAAATACAGCCTGTGAATTAGCTCTGGAGTGGCAGAACCCACAAATATTGGGAGCACAACAAATTACCAGTAAGATAATTTAGGAGATCACCAGAAAAGGTCTGTTTCAATTGGAAATTGGAGGGAGGCAGCACAAGCACCTGAGTACAAATTCCAGCATAGACAGCACAGAGTCCCAGGGTAGTGCAGACTCCTGTGGTGGTGCAGACTCCATGTGGCAGAGCATCTCTGGAGTGCCAGTGCAGACAGTGGCAGAGTGGGGATGTGTGGGGAGTGTGTACTCCATGGGTGGTGTGGACTTTCTGGGGCAATATAGATTTTATGGTGGAGAATGTATAGGGAGGAATCTACAGCAGTGTTGGCTATTCTGCACTAGCTTCAAGCCAGTAGATTAGCAGAGAAGTGATAAAACATCCAACACAAACAAAAAGGTAAATAGTCAACCCCAAAACACCAGATTCTCACAGGACCCAACCATGCCTACCCAGCACTGGAAGTGAGTCATCACTGACCCAGTGCAGCCAAAACCGCTGCTTGTAGAGGAAGCTTCAAAAACCTTCCCTGCCCTAAAAGCATTTTGTAAAAATGAGTAAAAAAGTAGAGAATTCTGACGACAGACAGCTTCTATGGTGAAAGAGAAGAACAGATATCAACCCTGAGTTGACTAAAGGCAGATTGTCTCCAGATGAAGCCCCAAAAGGTGATATAACCTGGTCCCTGTTGTGATATGGGAGCCACCTGCCAGTGGCTGCTGGAGGTCTAACTCAGACCTGTAGAATGGATCTCTTCTTGTGAGAGGATGATGATGATACAAGGAGACTGAGAGGCAGTTGGATTCTCTGACCTCTCTTTACTGTAAGTATTCCTTGCTTCAAGTAGAACATAGGTGATCATGTCCTCCTTGACTTCTCAGAAAGGTGAGAAAACCAAAGGGAGGTGGGGAGCTAAACCAGACATTGTCAGCAGGTTCTCTCTGGGCTAAAGTGTCTTATACCTTACCCAGAATTTCCCCACAATCTGTAGCCCTCTACAGGTTCCCATCACACAAGGCTTGCCTAGAAGAAATTAAAAATGATCTTAAAAGAGAGCTAGAAAAAAAATGGGGAAAGGAAATGAAAACTTTGCAAGAGAGTTTGGAAAAGGTATATAACTCATTAAAAGATAGATTTGATAAAATGGAAAAAGAAAACAACTCCCAGAAAACAGAATTTGTGAAACAGAAAAAGAAAATAACACCCTTAAAAAACAGAATTTGTGAAATGGAACAAAGAAAATAACTCCTTAAAAAAACAGAATTTGCAAACTGGAACAATTCATTTAAAAATTCAATTTGAGAAAATGAAGTAAAAAAAAGTAAATGAAGAAAAAATTTACTAAAATTCAGAACTGAACAAATGGAAATGAATGACTCAACAAGACAACAAATATTAGTCAAGCAAAACCAAAAAAAATGAAAAAATAGAAAAAATGTAAAATACTTAATTGGGAAAACAACTGACCTAGAAAATAGATCTAGGAGAGACAATATAAGGATTATTGAACTCCCTGAAATCCATAATGAAAAAAAGAGTCTAGATACTATTTTTCAGGAAACCATCAAAGAGAACTGCCCAGATGTCATAGAAACAGAAGGTAAAATGGCCACTGAAAGAATTCATTAAATGCCTCCTAAAAGAGACCCCAAAATTAAAACCCCAAGGAATATCTTGGCTAAATTTGAGAACTATTGGACCAAGGAAAAAATTTTTAGAAGCAGCCAGAAAGAAAAAATTCAAATACTGAGGAGCCACAATAAGGTTTACTCAGGACATAGCAGCTTCCACTTTAAAGGATCAAAAGGCCTGGAATCTGATATTTTGAAAAGTGAAAGAATTTGGAATGCAGCCAAGAATAAAGTACCCTGCTAAACTGAGCATTTTCTTTCAGGGAAGAAGATGGGCATTCAATGAAACTGGTGAATTCCATTTATTTTTGATGAAAAGACCAAAGCTAAATAAAAAATTTGACCTCCAAATATAGAACTCAAAAGAAACATAAAAAGGTAAAAAGAAAAAAAACCTCTTAAAGAATTATTTCTGTTATGGGTATACATAGAGAGTACATAGATAATCTGATTTTACTCTTATAATATAAAAAAAGAAAATAGAGATGGAAAAGCGATTGTAACAGAAAAAAAGGGCAAATTGGAGGTACAATGAGGGGAACTCCTTCTCAGGAAGAGGCAAAGAAAACCTATTATAAATGAGGGAAAAAAAGGGAGAGTGATGAATATTGTGTGAATCTTACTCTCATCAGATTTGGCTCAAAGAAAGAATATTAGATAGATTTGGTTTCATTGAGAAATTTCTCTCACTTTATAGAAAAGTGAGAGGGGGAAGGGGAAAAGAGAAGAGGTAGTCTAAATAGAAAGGAAAAAAGAAATAGTAGGGGAAAGGTATAATAAAAGGGGAGGGTCTCTAAAGGGGGAGGACTACCTGAGGCAAGTAATGCTCATAAGTAAAATACTGGGGAGAAGAGAAAGGGAAAAAGGAAAGAAAAAAGTATAATTTGGGATTAATAAGATGGCAGGAAATACAGAATTAATAGTTGTAACTGTAAATTTAATTGGGGTGAACTCTCCCATAAAACATAAGTGGATAGCCGACTGGATTAAAAGCCAGAATCCTATATGTTGTTTTCAAGAAACACATTTAAAGCAGAGCGATATATACAGAGTAAAGGTAAATGGCTGGAGCAGAATCTATTATGTTTCAAGTGAAGTAAAAAAAAAAAAAAGCAGGCATAGCCATCCTTATCTCAGATCAAGCAAAAGCAAAAATTGATCTAATTAAAAGAGATAAGGAAAGAAACTATATCTTGCTAAAGGATACCATAGATAAGCAATATTAATATTAAACATATATGCACCAAGTGGTGTAGCATCTAAATTCCTAAAGAAGTTAAGAGAGTTGCAAGAAGAAATAGATAGCAAAACTATAATAATGGGAGATCTCAACTTTGCTTTCTCAGAACTAGATAAATCAAATCACAAAATAAATAAGGAAGAAGTTAAAGATGTAAATAGAATACTAGAAATGCTAGATATGATAGATCTTTGGAGAAAATTGAATTGAGACAGGAGTACACTTTCTTCTCAGAGTTCATGGAACCTAAACAAAAATTGACCATATATTAGGACATAAAGACCTCAAAATCAAATGCAGAAAGGCAGAAATAGTAAATGCATTTTTTTTCAGATCATGATGCAATAAAAATGACATTCAATAAAAGGCCAGGGGAAAATAGACCAAGAATTAGGCATGTATTTAAAAAACATAAAATAGATCCAAAAAGTATGAACAGTAGAGTTTTGGATGTATTCATGAAAATGCTTATGCATTAAAAATACAAAAAATAATAAAATCAAGATTAAAAATGGACACAAAGCGAGAAAAAAATTTTTACAGTCAGTGTTTCTGATAAAATCCTCATTTCTAAAATATATAAAAATCTGCATCAAATTTATAATACAAGGCATTCCCCCAATTGATAAATGGTCAAAGGATATGAACAGATAATTTTCAGATGAATAAATAAAGCAATTTCTAGTCATATGAAAAAATGCTCTAAATCACTGTTGATTAGAGAAATGTAAATTAAAACACCTCTGAGGTACCATTGCAAACCTCTCAGATTGGCTAAGATGACAGGAAAAGGAAGGATAAATGTTGGAGGGAATGTGGGAAAATTGGGACTCTAATGCATTGTTGGTGGAGTAGTGAAATGATCCAATCACTCTGGAGAACAATGTGTAACTATGTCCAAAAGATTATAAAACTATACATACCCTTTGATCCAGCATTGCCACTACTGGGTTTGTATTTCAAGGAATCACAACAGAGTGAAAATGACCTACATGAGGAGAGTAGGGAGATGGCGACAGAGAGAGAGAGAGAGAGAGAGAGAGAGAGAGAGAGAGAGAGAGAAAGAGAGAGGGAAGGAAAGAAATATGTAATTATGTAGTTGGGGGAGAGACAGAGGGAGAGAGGGAAGGAGGAAAATCCCTTTCAAGAAATATACATAATTATGTAAAACTAATTCCAGCTATGACTATGTCCAAAAATTACATGTCAAAACTTCACTGTTAGGAAGTGGGACAATATGTTTGGTTCATCATAGGGATCATAGAATTGTGGTTGATCAATGCATTCATTAGAATCCCTAAGTCTTTGAAATTTGCCTTTCCAATGTTTTGCATACATTCTCTAGATTCTTCTCATTTTATTGTGAATTAGTTTATATACATTCATATAAACACATAGGCATACATATACCCACATCCATACAGCATAGCTCAGCCATTTTTCAATAAACTGTGAGATGACATAGCAAATAGAGTTCTGGACTTGGAATCAGGAATACATTTGAATGCTATCATATATTTAGTGGCTGTGTGACTTTGGATAAGCCATTTAAATTCTCTAACCTATTTGCTATTCCCTGTATTTGAAATTCATCTTGGGACTTCATGACTTTGCATGATCTTTCATGACTGAAGCATTCTCCCTCTTCTGCCTTGTTGAATCCCCTCATGCAAAAATATTTTGCATTTACTTTGAAGATTTTGTATGTAATTATCTGTTTACATTTTTTCTTCCATTAGAATGTAAATTCTGTGATATAAGAGATGTTTTTGTTTTGTATCTCCAGAGCTTAGTACTGTTCCTAGAACACAGTGGATGCTTAATAATTAAATAAACAATAAATAAAATGATTAGGCAATTGATATAACCAAGTTTCTAAGTGCTTATTAAGCTCTTTAATATGAAAGTACTTAATAAAATATTAATATATTATTTGGCAGTAGTATCACTCAAAACATTAGAACAAATGACCTTGCTTGACCAACAGTCTATGAACTTATAAAAAATATTTTGATAACTATATTTTAACATAACAACTTTTGTTTGTGATTCTCTGAATTTTATTTTATGAATTTAAAACATCACTCTAAGAAGGATTTAATTGCATTCCAAAAGAATCATAACATAAAAAAGATTAAGAACCACTGGACTAAATTAAGAAATTAAAAAAAAAACAAGCACATTGAGATATGGTACTGAATATTTACAATAATAGGCTTTATTTAAGCAACATGTTCCTGCACTTTGTACATATTCAGTAATCAAAGATACAAGTAAAAATACTATTGAAGAACCCCATAATTATAAGAAGGCAGCAGCCAAATATCTGGAAAACTGCATATTAAGTGATTATTAAGCGGGAATATGTCATTCTCAGATTTTTGTCTTGAGCCTAAGAATAAAATTTATACTTTTAACCACGTTGATATGCATTAAGTATTGCCTACAACCATATATTCTATTTATATCATGCTAGGTTTTAATTACCTGATGTTTTAAGTTTTTATTTATTATAATCAAGGTTAATTAGGGAGTCATGGTTAATACTGTTTTTATTTAAAGATTCATTATAATGATAATTAAACTACTTCCTTCTTTTCAGACACAGTGACTTTCACAGTAGAAAAGCAATCTTAAAGGTTATGTAGAGTTAACAAACTGAATTTTATTCTCAGTCCCAATTTCTCATGTGCATAATATTTACCCATACTTTGCCACAACCAGAACTTACTGTTTCAAATACCTGACAATATCTTGGACCCTATGATATCCTGATTTGCATGAAATTATACAAGTTCATCTCTGTGTCATGCACATTACCCAATTAAAATTGGATAGTCTGGAAAAGTAATTAATAGGATTATTAGGAAACTCTCATAACAATTTATATATCTGCTTAACCTCTATTAAATTTCATAAAATGTCTGTTTTCTTTGACAACAAATACATTTAAACTAGGAATATGTAAGTAATAATCATGTTTTGGAAAACTTAAAACAACATAAAAGTATTCATGTTTTACTTTAGGTGTAACCTAAAGGAATATATTCTAGTATAAAGTCTAAGAGTTACTACCAATATTTCAAAGTAGTATCTAAAAATTCTATTATGAAAAGTATTATATTTTTGAATTTTATATAAAACAATAATGTACAAAGGACATTATAATTCAGTTTCTGTACATGCAAAGAATTTAATTTATTTTCCAAAATAGATAAAATTCATTGAAAAAAGTGACAGAAAAACATGGAATGTCCACTTTCAATTTTTTCTCTTTATAGATGAAAAAATAGAAGCTTAGGGAGATTAATTTTTCCCCCTCGGTTCAAATAGGCAGTTAGTGGCAATGTGAGAAGTAAAACTCAAGTCTCCTAACTAAATCATTACTCTCTTATTTGTATTTGAATTACGGGGAGATTCATGCAGACAAAAGACATTTCAAAAAATAGTAGCTTTCTTTAGGGCACATGATCTGGGAGAAACTAAACAAATGTGTCCATTGACTGATAAAACAGGAATTAATACAGAGTACTAATTATTCCCAACATACCTCCCCCCAAAAAAACCCCTAATATATAAATGTATATCTTCAAAGTAAATCAATTTATTTCATCAACGATGATAGCAGAATGGCTCAAAAAGGAGCAGAAGAGACTTCAGGAAGCCAAAAATGATGGAGTAATACAGGAAAACAATGTAACTCTCACAAATTCACCTCCAACCAACTTTAAAACGGCAACCCCAAACAAATGTCAGAACAACAGAAATAGCAAAAAGAAGGGATAAAATAGCATTTTAGTTCAAAAAACTTAAGGCTCATCAAGAAAGATATCTCATTTGGCTAAAAGGGAAACACAGTCCAAGACACAAAGCTTCCCAACAAATGAGCAGCAAGCCCCAACTCTACTTCAGCAGACATCCTGACTCCAAGTGTGGCAAAACAGGTAAATGCCAACATCAGGAACCCCTACATACTTTAACATTACCAGGGTAACTGGCAGACTCTATCTTCCAGAACCACCACAGGCTTCAGTGTAGCCCCAGATAAAAAGGCTTCCACCAGAGCAGCCAGACTACCATACACTTCAACAGAGTCCCATGCAAACTGGTAGACACCAATCCTATGGATGCCTAAGTGCACTAGTCCCACCATGCTTCAGCATAAACTCAAGCAAATAGAGAGCTTCTAGAGGCTAGTCATTTGCTTCAGTGTAGCCCAGATGCATAGAAATACCCCAACACATATCAGATCTCAGCACATGCCATACATCACCACTAGGATCCCAGTTTAGCACTAGGTAACCAATCAGATCTTCAATAGCACTACCCATCCCAAACACCTTCAGTGCAGCATCAGACACAAGGGTCCTCAGGGCAACATCAATGCAGCACCAGGTAAACAGCAAGGGTCTACAGCCATTGCCACAAGAGGCCTCAAGTAGTGCTCCTTCCACCCTCGGGGCAGAACTCAAATTTAAAAGAAATTTTAAAATGCCCCCCAACACACACACAGACACAAAAGAGGAAGCTAAAAATCCATCAACAACCAAAAATGAATTGACTATAGGAAATTATTATGGTGAAAGGAAAGACCAAGACAAACTCAGAAGAGGACAATAATATCAAAACACCTATGGTCAAAAACCCAAACAAAAAGGGGAAGTAGTGTCAAGTCCAGAAATAACTCATTGAAAAGCTCAAAAAGGAGTCTAAAAATCATATAAAAGAAATTGAAGAAAAAAATTGGAGAAAATGAGAATGATACAAGAGAATTATGAAAATAGAGTCAACAGATTAGAAAACTGCTTAAAAAGTAGAATTAGCCAAAAAGGAAAAGGACATACAAAAATCCACTGCAGAAAACAACTCCTTAAAAATATAATTGGTCAAATGAAAAAGAAGTCACAGAAACTGATAGAATTAGGCAAATGGGAGCTAATGAGACATCAAGAATCAATAAAACAAACTGAAAAGATTAAACAATGGAAGAAAGTGTAAAATACCTTATGGGAAAAACAACACATACTTGGAAAATAGATCCAGGAGAAACAATATCAAAATCATTGCACAAATTAAAAGCCATAATCAAAAACAAGATCTGGACAGCATCTTTCATATTGTTGAAACAATAAGTAGAACAGGCATTTAAAGAATCTACCTAACTCCTCAGGAAAGAGATTTCAAAATAAAATCTCCAAGTAATATTATACTCAAAATCAAGAACTATCAGATCAAAGAAAAATGCTGCAAGGGGACAGAATGAAACAATTCAAATATCAGGGAGCCACAGTCAGGACAATATAGGTCTTGGCAACTGCAACACTAAAGAATTGGGCAGCATGGAATATGTTATTCTGGAAGGCAAAAGATCTAGAACTACAACCAAGAATCATTTATTCATCAAAATTAAGCATAAGAAATCATGGAGGGAAATGAAGATTTCATGAAATAGAAGGATTTCAATCTTTCATATTGAGAATGCCAGAATTAAATAAAAAAAATTGATGCCCAATATCAAGACACAAGAGAAGTATAAATAGGTAAAAAGGGAAAGAAAACACAAGGGACTCAATAGAGCTAAACTTCTTATATCCCTAAATGGGAAGATGAAACTTGTAATTAAAAGAAATCATATAATTAATAGTAAAAGTAGAAGGAATATACATAGAGAATATGAGAGGTATAAAATGAATTTGAAGGAATGTCATAAAAATTAAGAGATGAGAAAGAAGAGTACCCTGGGTGCTGAAGAAAGGGAGAGAGAAGGTGGGGTAAATTCTTTCACATGAAGAGATACAGAAAAACTATTACAAGAAGGGGGAAATGGGAACAAAGAGAACTTACTCTCATCAATATTGGCTCAAAGAGAGAATAATATAGACAATCAGTTCAATTTAGAATCTTGTCTTACCTGACAGGGAAGTAGGAGTGAAGGAGATTAAGTAAAGGCAGGTGGAGCTAGGGAATGTCAGAAGGAAAGGCAAATAAGGGGAGTTTGTAGATAGAAGCAAAAACATGGAGAGGAGAAAAAGAGTAAAAAGAGAGGGAAGACAAACAGGAGAAAGAATAGGATGGAGGGATATATACAAATAGTAATCATAACTATGAACATGAATGAGATGAATTCTCCCATAAAATGGGAGAAGATAGAGTGAGTCAAAAAACAGAATCCTACAATACGTTATTTATAAGAAATATACTTAAAACAAATAAATACATACACAGTAAAGGTAAGCAGTAAAAACAAAATCTATTAGACATCTGCAGAAGTAAAAAAAGAAAAAAACTCAACAGGGGTAGCAATCCTAATCCTGAACTAAAAACAAAAACAAACCTAATTAAAATAAATAATGGAGGAAACTATATCTTTCTAAAAGATACCTTAGATCATGAGGTGATATTAGTATTAAACATATTTTAATAGGTAGAACTAGGCCAGGCTTACTCAGTGAAATGAGAAAGCTCATAGCACCATCATACCAGAGTGGAAAGTCCATGAGAGGCCCCTATCTCTCTGGGAAAGAAGTTTGGGACAATCTCTCCCTAAGAACAGAGCTCATATTTTTAAAAGGAGCAAAAAAAAGCAAAAAATAAGCCCTTAATAAACCAAGTTACTATAGTGAAAGAGAAGATCAAAAAACAAACTCAGAAGAAGACAGCAATGGCAAAATATCTATATGTGAAGAAAGCTGGGGAGAGATAGGGAGAGATAAAAAAAGTTCCAAGAACAACTTGGAAAAGGAAGCATAGAAATTGACTAAAAGAAACCGATTTGGCAAAATGGAAAAAAAAATACACTGAAGAAAACAACACTTTTGAAACTGTTATGGCCAAATGGAATGGAGTTTAAAAAGCTAACCAAAGAAAATAATTCATTAAAAATAGGAATTGGACAAATGGAAAAACATGACTCAAAAAGACATCAAGAATCAGTCAAATAAAATTTTTAAAAAGAGAAAAAAAAACAGAAAGAATATAAAACACCTCACTGGAAAAACAACTGACCTGGAAAATAGATTCAGGAGAAATATTCTAAGAATTTTTGGACTACTTGAAAGTCATATCAAAAAGAAAGATCCTGGACAACACTCATCAAGAAATCATCAAAGAAAATTGCTCTGATATTGTAGATCCAGAGGTAAAATCATGATTTAGAGAATTCACCAATCACTTCCTGAAAGAGATCACAAAATGAAAACTCCAAGAATATTGTAGCTAAATTCTAGAATTTTAGCAGTTCAAAGAGAAAAAACTGCAAATTTTCAGAGGGAAGCAACTCAAATATCAAAAAATCACAATCACAATCAGGATTATGCAGAACTGATGCTTCCACTGAAGTAAAAAATAAATTAAAATAGTGGTGTCAATTTTGATCTTAGATCAAGCAAAAGCAAAATTAGATCTAATTAAAAGAGATAAGGAAGAAAATTACATCTTGCTAAGTGGTAGCATAGACAATGAAGTAATATTGATACTAAACATATATATACTAAATGATATAGAATCCAGATTCTTAGAGGAGAAAATCAGTAAATTTCAGGAAGAAACAGATTGCAAAACAACACGAGAGGGGAATTTCAAACCTCTCTATCTCAGAACTAGATAAATCTAACTAGAAAATAAACAGGAAAGAAATTAGGGAGGTAAATAGAATTTGAGAAAAAGTTGGCATAATAGATCTCTTGAGAAAATTGAATGGGAATAGAAAGGAATATCTTCTTTCCAGCAGTACGTGGTACCCATAAAAAGTTCTCCGTGTTTTATGGCATAAAAACTTCACAATGAAATGTAAAAAGGCAGAAATAGTAAATGCATCCTTTTCATATCATCATGCAATAAAAATATGTGCAATAAAGGATCATGGAAACAGACAAAAAGTTAATTGGAAATGAAATACTCTAATAAGTGAGTCAAACAATAAATCATAGAAACAATAAATAATTTTATTGAAGATAATGACAATAATGAGAGAACATTTCAAAACTTATGGGATACAACCAAAGCTTCTCTTAGAAGAAATTTTTTATCTCTACATGCTTATATGAATAAAATAGAGATAGAGGAAATTGAAGAGATCAATGAATTGGGAATGCAACTAAAAAAAAGCTAGAAAAAGAACAAATTAAAACCTCCCTGTCATGGGCCAGAACTTGAAACAGGGTGATAAGTCAGTGGAATTGATAGAGACAATAGTTATATAATTTAGCATGGTGCTTAACAGTTCTCTAGATCAGTACATGAACTTAGTACTTGCTATAGTTCTACAAGATTCACACCACCTTTGATAAGAGACCATATAAGCTCTGACAAGCTCAGCCAGAAGGAGAATGATGGAAGACCAGAGAAGTGGTGGCAGGCTGTCTTCCTTCGCTTCTCCACAGAAACCAAGATCCAGAAGGCCTCCAGAAAAGCTAGCCGAGCCCCAAGTGAAGGAGACAAGACTTTGAAGGAGACAATAAAGGATTTGGTCTTTAATACCTGGATGCATTTGGGGTGATTACTGAACTGAAACAAAGGCGGCCTTCAGAGACCCCAAGGAAACCTCAACAGAGAATATTACATTTTAGGAAAGAATATATACATTTAGAAAAGAATAAATACAAAATTAAAATTTCTGAAAATCAAAGGAGAAATGAATAAAACTGAAATAAGAAAACTATTGAATTAATTAATAAAACAAAGAGTTTGTTTAAATAATTAAAAGTCAAGAAAATAGAAAAATCTTTGGTTAATATGATTTAAAAAAGGAAAGAAGAAGAAAACTAAATTACTGGTATCAAAAAGGGGAAAAAAGGTGAATTCATGACCAATGAAGAGGAAATTAAAGCAAAAATCAGGAGATATGAACAGGAAGTTTTCAGAAGGAAAAAATAAAAAAATCAATTATTACAGCAGAAAATGTTGTGAATCACTATTGTCTAGAGAAATACAAATTAAAATGATTCTGAGGTGCTATCTTGCACCTATAAGAATGGCTAATATGACAGAAAAGGAAATAACAAATTCTGGAAGAGATATGGAAAAATTAGCACATTAACAGAATTGTAAATAAGTTCAATCATTAACAATTTGCAAGTATACCAAAGGGGCTACAATACAGAAATAATATTAGATCTGTATCCCAAAAAGATCAAAGAGAAAAGAAAACAAATCTCTTTCTAAAAACATATTTATAATAGCTCTTTTCGTAGTAGTAAAGAATTACAAATTCAGGGGAAGCCTTTCAATTGAGGAATGGATGAACAAGTTATGGTATAAGATTTTGATGTAATACTATTCTGTTATAAGAAAAGATTAGCAACATATTTTTAGAAGAACCTGGTAAGATTTATATAAATTCATGCAAACTGAAGTGAGCAGAACCAGAAAAGGTCATATGTGGTAACAGCACTATTTTAATGATAATTAACTGTGAAAGACTGTTACTTTGATCAAGAAAATAACCTAAGACAATTCCAAAAGACTCACAATCAAAAAATTCTCTCCAAAAAGAAAACTAATGGACTCTTAGTACAGTTTGAAGCATATTTTAAATTATTTTTGTTCTGTTTGTGTATGTTTTCTCTTGCAATGTGGTTAACGTGGAAATATATCTTGCATAATTTCATAAGCATGATCTATTTCATACTGCTAACGTTCTCAAGGGATAGGGGAGGTTAGTGTTGGTGAGAACCTGAAAATATTTTTTAAGTTAGAAATTTATTTACAAATAATTGGAAAATGGTTAATGAAATAAAAATAAATTAAAATAGAAGGAACAGAAAGTATTAAGAACTACACCATTTGAGCTTTAAATGTGAGATACTTGTTCAGTAATAAACAATTTGTCATGATATTAGAAGTGAATACAACTATTTGTAATTTTCCAATGAGGAAAACCAAATGGAATAAGTAAATTACAGCTAAATAAAAACATGGTTATTTGTTTCTTTTTGTTGTAACAACAGACAATAAGAAACAATATTCTACAAATGTTATATTTATAATGGTTGGTTAAAAAAGATTGCAACATATACTTTGAAAATCAGCAAAGTATGTATAAGCAAGGGTGGTGAAACATGCTAGAAAATTTAGTTAAAGGTTAAGAAATAAAAAAAATAAATTAATGACTATATAACTTTAATACCTATAATGAATGCAGTTTTGAAAGAAAAAAAAAAAACAAAATTTTCACTATAGTAACCACCAAAAATACTAAAACAATTTTTAGAAAAATTATTTAATTGATAGGAAAAATACACTACTGATATGGGAAATATTTTTAAATGTATCAAAACCACAAAATTATTTTAAAAATTTAAAAAATCATTTAAAATTTTTAAGAATGAGAAAAATAAAAGCAATACATTTAAAACTTCTCTAATTTAACCTATTTATGTAAGTCACTATAATATATATATATATATATACAC
Source organism: Sarcophilus harrisii (assembly GCF_902635505.1). Classification (NCBI taxonomy): domain Eukaryota; kingdom Metazoa; phylum Chordata; class Mammalia; order Dasyuromorphia; family Dasyuridae; genus Sarcophilus; species Sarcophilus harrisii. The sequence goes on along the minus strand of NC_045427.1, from coordinate 572,060,768 downwards.
CATTGTCACATAAGTTCAACACACAGTCCAAATTAGGGAGAGATTCCTATTAAATAATGTGCACTCCATTTACATCTACCCATTAATGATATTGTGCTTATTGTTAACAAGCCCCAGAACAAAGATCTTCTGAATGAGATTCATAATTCAATCTGTCCATGTGAGAAAAAAACCATTGTAAATGAAGAATGCTGGTTGTGCAAACTATGATATGCTGTAAGATAAACATCTGAAGAAGTTACCCATTAATGTAGATATAAATATATGCCTATGTGTGTTGACACTACACATACATGCATGTAAATTAGTATAGATGAATAAATATACATACATGTATAATCTTGTACAGATGCTCCAAATGAAAAACTGGCTTGGTCCAAAAAAAATAGTAAAAAGAGTGAGTTAGATTGTATTAATAAAAAAGCAAAATCTTCTAATAACTCCAACATTCTTCATGAAGTAACAATCTATTTTGGGAACACCTATTTTTTTTTCCCAGTAACATGTAGCTATGAGTCATAGGAAATTAGAATCTAAAATGGTTGACATCATGCAAAAGTTAATTCATAGACAAATAATTGGCATAAAGAGGTTGTAACACAGTGCACAGAAGGAAGTTAGCAGAAATAGCTTTATCAAAAATATTTGACTGAAAAATAATATGGAAGGATCACACAGGAAGAGTGAAGAGTATAGCTTGTTTGAATGCTAAGTTCATTTCTTTAAAATCTCAGAAAGAACAAGAAAATTACTAACACATGGAGTAAATCCTTCTGGTAATTGTATGGGAAAGGAGAGAAAAAACTTACTTGGGATAGAAACATAATGAAAGAGAACATTACTGATGTTCAGCAAAACATTTGAATAAATCAATGCGTTGTATATGAAAACAATATATTTGAGGGAATTTACTTAAATTCTGGGAATAAAATCACATTTATATTAAAAAAGGTAGCTTCATAAGAAAAAATGGGGATGTAGCTGACATTTTCTTTATCAGTATAATCAGGGTGATTTTCTTTTAAATAATTATGCTGATTTCATAATTTCTATAGTCTTTTCATTTTATATATTAACTGTTTTTAAAATTAACTAATTTCTCTTTTCTGTTTAAGGTTTTTTTTTTTTAGTTTCTAATTAATTGCATGCTCCGTTCATTAATCCTCTCTATTAACCCTGCTGGTGGATGCTTTTCAGAATTTTTTCTTCTGAGGACCACTTTATCAGTATCCCAAAAGCTTTGATATATTATATCAATATCATCATATATTTTATATAATATTCTTCCTTGAATCACTTATCATTCATATTTTCTTAGTCTCCATTAAATCTGTATGACTTGCTCATATTCCCTGTACTTCGACATCTACATTTTGATGTTCCATAGGCACCTCAAATTTAATATGATCAAAATCCTACTCATTTCCCTTCCTTCTCCCTGTCCCCCAAAAGCTTCTATCTTTAATTTCTCTATTTCTATTGAGTTATTGTTTTTATTGTTGTTTTTTAAAAAGCTATGTTCATAACATCTGATTGATCTTTATTTTAGTGTTCTTCACTTCCCACATTCTTATTCAATTAGTTATGATATCCTATCAATTAGACTTCCACATCAATTTTTTTCATTTGTTCCCTCTACTCACATGATTACCATCAAGCAATCAGTAAAAAAGTAAACTTTGGTTGAAAACAGGCATTGTAGGAAAAACAGAAGATTAAAAAAAAGAAAAAAGTCTGTCTTCAAGGAGCTCAGTTTAGTGAAGGAGACAATATGTCTACAGATACAAGCAAAATAAAAACAATGTAGATGGAAGGCAAATAGGACGGGGAGAACTCTAATAAATGGAGATGAGTTGAGTAGAAGAAAAGGGAAAGCACAGTACAGAAAGTGGCATTTACAATGAATCCTAAAGGAAGGCAGAGTGTCTAGAAAATTAGGGGTAAGGAAGAACAACATTTCGGGCTTGAGAGAAATCATTGCAAAGGCCAAAAGATACAGTATCTTATCCAAGGAACAAGTGGGAAAGTATGGCTATACAATAAATATAGGGCAATACTAAGACTAAAGATAGTATGGGCCAGGTTGTGAACAGTTTGATAGACTAAAGAAAGGAATATGTACTTTATCCTAGACACAATAGGAAGTCAAGAATGTGATGAGATGGAATACTTAAATGGCCCCTAATGGTTTTCCTTGCATCTAACATTTCCCCTTTCCAATTCATCCTATATTTCTGCCCAATGGATGTTCCTAAAACACAGATTTGGCTATGTTACTACAATATTCGAGAAGTTTCTCTGACTTTGCATTGCTGCTAGTATAAAATTCAAACTTATTTGTGTGAAAGTTTTTTTTATAATAAGTTTTATAATTCTAATAAGTTTTGTAATTATTATAATAATAATTTTATAATGTGAGTGATTGATTTCATGTTACACTACCTCACATCTATGTCCCAGTCTAAGTTATTTGCTATTTTTATAGTAAATACAGCTCTTGCCTCCCTAACTTTGCATATATTGTGTCACAACTCTGATATTCTCACTTCATAACCAGTGTCTCTAGGAATCTTGAGCTCCCTTGAAAGCTAAGCTCAAGTTCTAGCTGCTACTCTACTTTCCTGATTCCTCAAGGAGTTAGTTCTCCCTATAGCCCTATCTAAGAAACAAAACATAATAAAACAAAAAAACCTATTTTACATGGACCTTCCTATGTACCTTGTCTATCCTGTGTCTTCACTTAACTGTGTTCAGTAATGGTTTTTATAGGCAGATACTGTTTTGTTTCATCTCTGTAAACATAATGCCTTAGGCAAAAAAGTAATAAACAACTTTAGAATTCAATTTAATTAATAACTTTAATTGCATTATGATCTGTAAAGGAAATGCTGGAGTTTTGTCTTTAATGACAATTTCTCTCTTTTACAACAGATGGTTTATTTTTGTAGAAATATATAGTTGCTAGGCATTGATCCACACTTAACACCGTACACCAAGATAAGGTCAAAATGGGTTCATGACCTAGGCATAAAGAATGAAATTATTAATAAATTAGAGGAACACAGGATAGTTTACCTCAGACCTGTGGAAGGGGAAGGACTTTATGACCAAAGAAGACCTAGAGATCATTACTGATCACAAAATAGAAAATTTCAACTATACCAAACTGAAAAGTTTTTGTACAAACAAAACTAATGCAGACAAGATTAGAAGGGAAGCAATAAACTGGGAAAATATTTTTACAGTCAAAGGTTCTGATAAAGGCCTCATTTCCAAAATATATAGAGAATTAACTCTAATTTATAAAAAATCAAGCCATTCTCCAATTGAAAAAGGGTCAAAGGATATGAACAGACATTTCTCAGATGAAGAAATTGAAAGTCTTTCTAGTCATATGAAAAGATGCTCCAAGTCATTATTAATCAGAGAAATGCAAATTAAGACAATTCTAAGATACCACTACACACCTGTCAGATTGGCTAAGATGACAGGAAAAAATAATGATGATTGTTGGAGGGGATGCGGGAAAACTGGGACATTGATGCATTGTTGGTGGAGTTGTGAACGAATCCAACCATTTTGGAGAGTAGTTTGGAACTATGCTCAAAAAGTTATCAAACTGTGCATACCCTTTGATCCAGCAGTGTTACTACTGGGATTATATCCCAAAGAGATTATAAAGAAGGGAAAGGGACCTGTATGTGCACGAATGTTTGTGGCAGCCCTTTTTGTAGTGGCTAGAAACTGGAAACTGAATGGATGTCCATCAGTTGGAGAATGGCTGAATAAATTGTGGTATATGAATATTATGGATTATTATTGTTCTGTAAGAAATGACCAACAGGATGATTTCAGAAAGGCCTGGAGAGACTTACACGAACTGATGCTGAGTGAAATGAGCAGGACCAGGAGATCATTATATACTTCAACAACAATACTATATGATGACCAGTTCTGATGGACCTGGCCATCCTCAGCAATGAGATCAACCAAATCATTTCTAATGGAGCAGTAATGAACTGAACCAGCTACGCCCAGAGAAAGAACGCTGGGTGATGACTAAAAACCATTACATTGAATTCCCAATCCCTATATTTATGCCCACCTGCATTTTTTATTTCCTTCACAAGCTAATTGTACAATATTTCAGAGTCTGATTCTTTTTGTACAGCAAAATAACAGTTTGGTCATGTAAAAAAAAAGAAATATATAGTTGCTGTAAAAATATGTACATTTTTAATATTCTCATGCAGCATGTGCATAAGCTTTGCTAATTAAATATTTTCAACAATCTATACAATTCTACAATTTAATTTATCTTTCTCTTATATCTAACAAATCACAAGAGAAAAATATTAAAGTATCTTACAATCATGTAATTAGAGATTTCTTTTTCCCATTGTTATCTTTTCCTTTATGAATTCAGACATTGTACCATTTTGTGCATGTACATTTAATAATACTGTTTTATTGACGACATTGCTTTTAAGTATAATGGAATTTTCCTATTTATTTCTATTGACATTATGAGTTGTTGTTTTTAAATTTTATGCCTTGTCAGATCACATAATGGCAGCTGATGCTTATTTTGAGAATCATCTGAAAAACTTAATAATAATGCAGCTTTTCATACAGCAAATTTTGTGATTTCATTTTCTTATGAATTGCTACTTTTGTGATACTGATTGCACAAAAAGTAGATTCTATATAATCTGAATTTAAATCTAGACTCTGAAACAAACAATTTGTGAACAGTGGGTAAGTCACTGAAACTTGTATGTGTTTCAGGCAATTTTCTACAACTATAAATTGAGATGGCACTTCCTTATAAGATCACCTTCACATTGAAACCTAGGACCCACCTCATCTCATGCATTCTGTCATTTTCTTTCATCTTAATGGGAAGTTTAATCCATCCACATTACAGGATATAATTTCTAGATTTATGCTGCCCTTCATTTACTTCTTTTGTATTTTGATGCCCTTTGATACACTTTAAAGTCTGTACATTCTACCGGTTGATTAGTTTTCTTTACTCTAATGTTTCTAAGCTGTTGTTTTTTCCTGTCAAAAGCTTCTTTTCTTTATCCAATAACCTCCATTTACCTGTCTTTGTCAGATTCCTTTAGATTACTTAAATAATTTATTTATAATTTTAGTTGTTTATTTAACAATTTAATATTTTCTTCTCTTTTGTCTCCTTCCTGTCTCTAAGAATGTGGTTCAAAATGTACATATATAGAACTGGACTTATATGTATATATACATGGAACAAAGAAATGATAGGAACCTTGTTTGGAATTGATTATAAGATAAAGAATGATGGAAAGAAGATAAAACTACTTCACTAGTATTTTACATATTTTACCTACCGATTAGAATAAACAAAAATATTTGAGGAAAGTAAAAAAAAAAAAAAAAAAAAAAACTTTACTCACTTTCTTAACTGAGGAAATGGGAAGTGAGTATCCAAATTATTTCATATAATTCAAGTTACCTGACCTGAAAGAACACTACCCCAATGTACACTCTACCCCCCAAAAAAAAAACAAACCACAACAACTTGCAGGTATAATTACTGGACCTTGGCCAGTGACAATTGAAAGATCATAGAGAAATGGAAGAGCTGAGAAAAGACTGAAGATTGGGAAAAACTGTCCCAGTTTTCATTCATTAATCATGAAAATCCCATCTTAGTTCCTAAGTTGGTAGTTCCACAAAGATATTAACATACTTAAAGAATCTGGCATTGTGGACAGTGCTCTAATTAGACCCCTCACCATATTTCTGGGAGTCTCTTTCATTAAGAAAAACTATACCAAAATTAAAACCCCAAGAAATATCATGGCAAAATTTCAGAACTATCAGACCAAGAAAAAATTATTACAAGGAGCCACAAAGAAAAAATTAAAATACTGAGGAGTCACATTAAAGATTACCCAGGACCTAGCAGCTTCCACATTAAAGGATCAAAGGACCTAGAGTCTGATATTCCAAAAGGCAAAGGAACTTTGAATGGAGCCAAGTGTAAAGGGCTGAAACTATTGAGTCAATGCATTGAGGTCAGGACTGCCGAGCACTTGAGGCTAACTACTGATTGGACAATACTCTATAGACATATGCTTGGAAAATGGTCCTTTCCACTATCCATGCTGGCTCAATAATTGGTGTATACAGAGGATTGTAGGAAGAACTAGGGGGTGGAGGAAGACTAGCCAGAGTAACTTTTTGCTGGTAGATGAAGGAGAAGGTGGTCGCAGAGATTTTGCTTCTATCCTGTTCAATCCTGTGTCTAAGGACCAAGAATAAAGACTAAGGACTTTTGCTTATCCTGACTCCGGCTGATTCTGAGCTATCCTGGGTGCTAGCGTGGTCATCACAGACAAGAATAAAGTACCCTGCTAAACTGAGTATTTTTTTTCAGGGAAGAAGATGGCCATTCAATGAAACTGGTGAATTCCATTTATTTCTGATGAAAAGATCAAAGCTAACAAAAAAATCTGACCTCCAAATATAGAACTAAAGAGAAACATAAAAAGGTAAAAAAATAAAATAAAATAAAATAAATAAAAAAAGAACTCTTGAGAACTGTATTTCTGTTATGGGTGTACATAGAGAGTGCATGTGTAATCTGATTTTACTGTTATAATATAAAAAAGAAACTAGAGGTGGAAAGGGGAATGTACCAGAAAAAAAAGGAAAGTGGAGGTAAAATGAGGGGAATTATATCTCAGGAAGAGGCAAAGAAAACCTATTATAACTGAAGGAAAGAAGGGAGGGTGAGGAAAATTATGTGAATCTTGCTCTCATCAGGTTTGGCTCAAAGAAAAAAATATTAGACTTATTTGGTTTCACCAAGAAACTTCTCTCACATTATAAAAAAGCAGGACAGGAAAGGGGAAAAGGGAAGAGGTAGACTAAATAAAAGGGAAAACAGAAATAGTAGGGGAAGGTATAAGGAAAGGGGAGGGTCTCTACAGGGGAAGAACTACTTGAGGCAAATAGTGCTCATAAGTAAAATACTGAGTAGAAGGGAACAGGGAAAAGAAAAGACAAAAGTATGATTTGGGATTAATAAGATGGCAGGAAATACAGAAATAGTAGTTTTAATCATAAATGTGAATGGGGTGAATACTTCCTTAAAGCATGAGTGGATAGCAACTTTGATTAAAAGCCAGAATCCATATTGTAATATGTTGTTTACAAGAAACACATTTAAAGCAGAGCGATATATACAGGAAAAAAAAAAAAAAGGTAAAAGGCTGGAGCAGAATATATTATGCTTCAGTAAAATAAAAAAAAGCAGGGGTAGCCATCCTTATCTCATGTCAAGCAAAAGCAAAACTTGATCTAATTAAAATAGACAAGGAAGGAAACTATATTTTGCCAAAGGGTATCATAGATAATGAAGCAAAATCAATATTAAACATATATGCACCAAGTGGTGTAGCATCAAAATTCCTAAAGGAGAAGTTAAGAGAGTTGCAAGAAGAAATAGAAAGCAAAACTATAATAGTGGGAGATCTCAACCTTGTTTTCTCAGAATTAGACAAATGAAACCACAAAATAAATAAGGAACAAGTTAAAGAGGTAAATAGAATACTAGAAAAGTTAGGTATGATAGATCTTTAGAGAAAGTTGAATGGAAAGAGAAAGGAGTATACTTTCTTCTTGCACTTCATGGAACCTATACAAAAATTGACCATATATTAGGACATAAAGACCTCAAAATCAAATGAAGAAAGGCAGAAATAGTAAATGCATTTTTTCAGATCATGATGCAATAAAAATTACATTCAATAAAAGGCCAGGGAATAATAGACCAAAATGTAATTCGAAACTAAATAATCTCATTGTAAAGAATGAATGGGTTAGCATTTCCAATCCCTCTGTTTTTGTCTGCTTGTATTTTTTGATTTCCTTCATAGGTTAATTGTACATTATTTCAAAGTCTGATCCTTCTTGTGCAGCAAAAGAACTGTATGGATCTGTATACATATGTTGTATTTAACATATACTTTAACATAAAAAAATAAAAATAACTTGTTCTAACTTTTAGGGGGAAAAATGAATGGGTAAAACAGCAAATCATAGACACGATAATTTCATCCAAGAGAATGACAATAATGAGACAATATACTAAAATTTGTGGAATGCAGCAAAAGTGGTAATAAGGGGAAATTTCATATCTCTAGATGCTTACTTACATAGACAAAAAGAAGATCAATGAATTGGGCTTTCAACTAAAAAAAGCTAGATAAAGAACAAATTTAAAAAACCCCAATCAAATACCAAACTTGAAATTCTAAAAATAAAAGGAGAGATCGATAAAATTGAAAGTAAAAAATCTATTTAATTAATAAATCAAACTGAGTTGGTTTTATGAAAAAAAAAATAACAAAATAGATAAACCTTTAGTTAATTTCATTAGAAAAAGGAAAGAGGAAAATCAAAATGATAATCTCAAAAATGAAAAGGAAGAACTTTCCACCAATAAAGCAATAATTAGGAGTTACTTAGCCCAACTTTATGCCAACAAATGTGATAACCTAAGTGAAATGGAGGAATACCTACAAAAAAATCAAATGCCCAGATTAACAGAAGCAGAAATAAATTACTTAAATAGAACCATTTTAGAAAAAGAAATAGAACAAGATAGTAATCAACTCCCTAAGAAAAAATCTCCAGGGACAGATGGATATACATGTGAATTTTACCAAACATTTAAAGAACAATTTTACTCCAATACTATACAGGTATTTGAAAAAATAGAGAATGAAGGAATCCTACCAAATTCCTTTTATGACATAGACATGGTACTGATACCTAAACCAGGTACATTGAGAACAGAGAACGAAAATTATAGATCAATCTCCCCAATGAATATTGATGCAAAAATATTAAATAAAATACTAGCAAAGAGATTACAGAAAGTCATCCCCAGGATAATACACCATGACCAAATAGAATTTATACCAGGAATGCGGGGCTGGTTCAATATTAGGAAAACTATTGACATAATTGACTATATCAATAACCAAATTAACAAAAACCATATGATTATCTCAATAAATGCAAAAAAATAATTTGATAAAAGCCAACATCAATTCCTGTTAAAAGCATGAGAGAGTATAGGAATAAATACTTTTTCCTTGAAACAGTCAGTAGCATCTATTTAAAATAATCAGCAAGCATCATATGTAATGAGGATAAAGTGGAACTATTCCCAATAAGATCAGTGATAAAACAAGATTGTCACTATTATCATTACTATTCAATATTGTATTAGAAATGCTGGCTTTGGCAATAAGAGATGAAACAGAGATGAAAGGAATTAGAGTAGGTAATGTGGAAACCAAATTATCACTCCTTGCAGATGATATGATGGTATACTTAGCAAAACCTAGAGAAGCAGCCAAAAAACTATTAGAAGTAATCCATAACTTTAGCAAAGTTCAGGATACAAAATAAATCCACACAAATCATCAGCATTTTTACACATCATTAACAAGATCCAACAACAAGAGCTACAAAGAGAAATTCCATTTAAAATAAGTATCAATAGGATAACATTTTGGGGAATCTATCTGCCAAGGGAGCTTCAGGAAGTATACGAGTAAAACTACAGAACACTTTCCACACAAATAAAGATCTGACTTTTAGGTCTAAACTGGAAAAATATCGAGTGCTCTTGGATAGGTCGAGTGAATATAATAGAGATGACCAATACTACCTAAACTAATATATTTATTTAGTGCTATACCAAACTCCCAAGAAACTACTTTATTGACCCCCAAAAAATAACAACAAAATTCACCTGGAAGAACAAAAGGTCAAAAATTTCAAGGGAATTGGTCCACTATACCAGATCTAAAACTATATTATAAAGTGAAGGTGACCAGATCTAAAACTATATTATAAAGCAGTAGTCATCAAAACCATTTGGTACTGGCTAAAAAATAGACTAGTTGATCAGTGGAGTAGGTTAAGTTCATAAAACAAAATAGTCAATGACTATAGCAATCTAGTATTTGACAAATCCAAAGACCTCAGATTTTGGGATAAAAATGCACTATTTGACAAAAACTGCTGGGAAAATTGGACAGCAGTATGACAGAAACTAGGCATTGACCCACACTTAACAATCTATACCAAGATAAGGTAAAAATGGGTTCATGATCTAATCATAAAGAATGATATTTTAAACAAATTAGAAGAACATAGGATAGCTTACCTCTGAGATCTGTGGAGGAGGAAGGAATTTGTGACCAAAGAAGAACTAGAAATCATTATTGATCACAAAATAGATAATTTTGCTTATATTAAGTTAAAAAGTTTTTGTACAACAAAACTAATGTAGAAAAAATTAGAAGGAAAGCAATAAACTGGGAAAACATTTTTACATCGTAAAGTTCTGATAAAGCCCTCATTTCTAAAATATATAGAGAACTGACTCAAATTTATAAGAATTCAAGCCATTCTCCATTTGATAAATAGTCAAAGGAAATGAACGGGCAATTTTCAGATGAAGACATTGAAACTATTTCTAGTCATATAAAAAGGTGTTCCAAATCACTATTAATCAGAGAAATGTAATTTAAGATAACTCTGAGATATGATTACACACCTCTCAGATTGACTAAGATGACAGGAAAAGATAATGACCAATGTTGAAACATTTTTGGTAGAACTGTGAATGAATCCAACCATTCTGAAGAGCAGTTTGGACCTATGCTCAAAAAGTCATCAAAATGAGCATACACTTTGATCTAGCAATGTTTCTACTGGGCTTATATCCCAAAGGGATCTATCTCAAAGGAGGGAAAGTGACCTACATGTGCAAAAATGTTTGTGGCAGCCCTTTTTGTAGTGGCAAGAAACTGGAAACTGAGTGGATACCCATCAATTGGAGAATGGCTGAATAAATTATGGTATATGAATGTTATGAATTATTATTGTTCTCTAAGAAATGACCACCAAGACAATTTCAGAAAGGCCTGGAGAGACTTACATTAACTGATGCTAAGGGAATTAAGCAGAAAAAGGAGATCATTATACACAGTAACAAGAAGACTATATGATAATCAATTCTGATGGACATGGCTCTATTCAACAATGAGATGATTCAAAGAGTTCCAGGTTTTCAGTGATGAAGAGAGCCATTTACAATTAGAGACGACTGAGGAAACTGGGTATGGATTACAACATAACATTCTCACTCTCTCTGTTGTTGCTTGCTTGCTTACATTTTGTTTTTTTTCTCAGTTTTTTTTCTTCCTTCTTGATCTGATTTTTGTAGCGCAGAAAAATTACCCATGCATATGTTTTGTAAATAAAAAGCTTTAATTAAAAAAATTAGCTCTCACCTGTTAAGTTTCCAGGGTCATCAAGAATTCTAATTAATGATAGGACATTTTGGTGGAGAACTAGAAACCAAGCAGTAATTATGTAGTTTCTAGTAAAGACTTTGCAGTCTTTACTAGGAGTATATTTCCCCTCCATCTAATGACATATAGAATTTTTTTTAATTAAAAAGAAATACTTCATGAGTTTAGACCAAATGGTCTATCCTGGACATGTTTTATGGGAGAGAATGATTGACTTCTAGAAACTAACTTCAAAAGCTGAATGGAAAATTTAAATACAACCCTGCCTTCCTTTAACAGCTCATTTTGAATATATTTGTGAATTAAGAATGAACCTTTCTGCATACTTTAAATGTAAGAACTCCTGAATTGTTTATTAAAACTATAGTATAAGGATCCCAATTCTAAATTTGTTAGTTTCATTGAATTGGATTTTCCCTATCAGAAATCAGGAAAAAGTCATTGATTAACGAGGTACTTGATGTTACAGCTGTAGGGCAAAAGAGCTAACAGTCATTTTTTTTTAATTAAAGCTTTTTATTTTTCAAAACATATACATGGACAATTCTTCAACATTAGCCTTTGAAAAACTTTGTGTTTCAATTTTTCCTCCCTTCCCCCACAACTTTCCCTAGATGGCAAGTAGTCCAATATATAACATCTTTGATTATACAGAGATACATATAACAAAATTAGCTACCTCATTCTCTTATGTAATTAGCTAAAGGAACTTCCTTAATAATTACTATCATAAAACCTTAAGTTCAAAGAAATGAATTTTGGAAAGGAAGAATAGTAAAATCTGTCAAAACAAAAGAGTAAAGGCAAAATTGAATGTTTTGGTAATTTATTAAACATCTTCAATCCCTGGGCACTACACAGATAGTATTATTTAAAATCAGGTTTATAATTATTGCTATATTGCTAATATACATGACAGTATCTCATCTTTGAGAAGATTTTATTTCATTTGCCACACATATTACAAATATCCTATATTTATTGTTCAATAAACAATAAACAGGGAGGTGACAATCCAAAATACTCTGGAAACAAAAGTTTCCAGGCCAACATCCACTTGGTCTTTGGGCCCAGATTAACTCAGAATGAATGTAAATAGTATTTTGGTCAGAAACCCTTATATGTCTTACTAGGATTTTGAGGCTAGAAAATAGCAGTTAGTCAAGTGTGTTCTCCTTTGATTTTGCCTCTACATAAATGGTAATGGATACCAGACAAGGAAAAGCTATGATTAGGTTCATTCTTGAAAAGAAAATAACTCCCTTATCAAAATGTTAGCATTAAATACCAATTTTTGTTAGTAAAAAAAATCATCTACAAAAATACTAAATAAATTCTAAATAAATAAGTTCTAAATAAAACATAAGGAAAGTAAAAATGTAAAGTTACTGTTGCTATTCCTTGTTTTAGCTACATCATTGTATCTATAATATATTAAGTTATCAAATCTTGTCAAATAGTTAACTATGATTATCTGTAACAATCTGCTTAACAATAATATTTAGTTAAAAAATTAAATTAGAAATCACTTTTCTGAAGTTTTATAGGTTATATTTCACTTTTAATCATTATATAAGACACATAGTATTATATCTTTAAAAAAACTTTAAATGGAAGAGAATATAAGGTTAGATACCCTAATTTATATTTTAATGTATTTAACATCTACTAGTCATCCTGCCATCTAGGGGAGGGGGTGGGGGGATAAGGGGTGAAAAATTGGAACAAGAGGTTTAGCAATTGTTAATGCTGTAAAGTTACCCATGCATATAACCTGTAAATAAAAGGCTATTAAATAAAAAAAAAGATTAGATACCTTATAAAGCATCAACTTTGACAATAAAAAATGTTGTAATCTGCTGCAAAGCAACAAATACTAATTTAGTACAACACTCTGAAGCTTACAATAATTTAATATAAAACAGGAAAATATTTTAAATAATTTCAATGTTAGTATTATATTCTTACAACGTTAGAACACATTTCATAAGAGAATACAATCTTTACGTAGTGAAAAGGGTTGCAGTACTAATGCAAAACAAGTAACAAAAAAGCCAATGATTAGACCAATACTTTCCTATAACTCTCTTTTATATGAGCACTAAATAAAAGGCAAAAGGAGTAGATTAGAAAGATGTGGATCACTTCAATAGAATCAGAATGAAGTGATAATAGTTTTTAAAACCTTATCTATTAAATGCAAATTTTTAGCTTGGTCATAAGTCATTCCTTCCCTCTCCCCCTTACAAATCAAATTTTCTCTCTTTTTCTACCTTAAAACCATTTTTCTGCCTTCACAAAGTTTTACTTATTGTTTGAAAAGATATTGTAGGTAAAAGATACATCAAGGACATGATTAAAAGCAACTTTCATCTAAAGTTATATAACATATAGAATTTTAAATTATTTCTATCTCTAAAAATAAAGAAAATATATCATATAAGCCCCTTTCAATGCCTCATAATGATTTATATCATCTTAAATAAGTAAATGTTTGTTCACTATATAATATGCATAATCCATGTGAAAAACAAACACTTCCCAATGACAGGTTTACCTGTTTACTTAATCAAAAACATTTATTAAGTGGTTACTCAAGAGTTCAAACTTTCTCACATGAATACTCAGGGTACAGAGGTATCTCTGTTCTCTTCCCTTAAAGAAGCTTACATTTTATGGGGAGGAAAAGACAACATGTCATAAAAACATATACAAAATAAAGAAAGAATTTTTATTTTTGGTAAGGGGAAACACTTTGACTGGAGGAATGAAGGATTCCTGGAGGAAAGGATTCAAGAAGTCACCAGTTAATCTATGCTTTGATAGGGGAAAAAAGTGAATAGGATCACTTTATTCCAACTAATATAACTCAGGATCAAGCATTTCTGAAACACATTATTATGTGGCAGACACTATGTAAGATGCTGGGGATAAAAATACGTAAGCAAGAAATCCCTACCCTCAAAAAAAGTCAAATTCTATTGAGAACACACAAAAGAGTTTATTTCAATAATAAAAAAAAGTCTCTCAGTTTTTGATGAAGATGGAACTTAGAAAGATTTCTATCAACTAGTGCAGAGTAAAATGAACAGACCCAGCAAAATAATTTATAGAATGTGTAAAATATGGCAAACAACTTTTAAAGAATTAGTGACTTTGAGTATTATAAAAACACCACAATTTCAGAAAATTATTGATAAAACATTCAACTAACTTCTTGATATAAAAGTGAAGGATGTGCATAATGAATTACACACACACACACACACACACACACACACACACACACAGTCACACACCACAGATGACAAAGTAACTTGTTTATTTGACTATCAATGTTTTAACACAGTTTTGTTTTATTTTGTTTTTGTTCTCCCTCAGGAGGAGAGGAACTGGTAGAAGAAGGGAAGGAAGAAAATTTTGATGATTCAAAAAATGTATGGTTTTTTTTTTAAAAACACCTATGTTAATGGAATATAAGTTCAATATAATTTAATTTTGCTATATATCAGCCAAAAAAGGTAGTACAATTTTATTATACATAAGAAAACTCCCAGGAGCTGGTAGTCATACTGACTTCAGCAGGAACAAGATAAGATTCAGAGCACCCTATTAATTTCTGGGTATCTCATTTTAGAAGAGAGATTATTAAACAGGAGATGACACATCTAATATCAGTTAGAAGAGAGATCATGCTTAATTTATTGAAAAGAAGAAACAGGGGAGGCATTCTACAGATATTCATATATTCAAGGAGTTCTCATATAGAAGAAAGATTAGACTTCTGGAAAAGCGTGAAATCAGGAACGTGAGTGCCTTAAGTAAAACAAACTAGCTAAATACTATCATTGGTGATTTATTCCCCATGCCTAGAATTCTCTGCTTCCTCATCACCCTCTCCTGGTTTCTTTCAAATTTCAGCTTAAGTCCCACTTTCTACAAGGTCTTTTCAGATACCTATTAATGCTTGTGTTTTCCCTCTGTGAAGATAACCAATTTATCCTTTATATATCTTCTTTCTCTCTACCTGCTTCTACGTTGCCTCCCTCATTAGGTTGTGAGCATTAGATTGTAAGACTGTTTTTTTTTTTTTGCCTTTCTCTGTTCAACTGGAACTTATTACAATACCTGAAACACAGCAGGCACTTAATAAATGCTTGTTGACTGATTTTATGACAGCCTGTATTGTTATAGGCTAAGAAAGGAGTTGGTAAGATCTGGCCATTTTCATATGCCCTAAGAGACTACCATATTTATTCAGCTGAATCTAACAATATTTTCTTTATATATAAATATAAAGTCTATAGTTTAAAAAAATCAACTTTACCTGTCTGATATGGAAGAAGTATGGTTAATAGTAGTTTTTATTTTTAATGGTTTTTGTTTATGGTTTTCTTCTTCTAAAAACATTATTCTAGGATTTAATGGACTTTAAAATCAGAAAAATTTAGTGGTATGATATGTTAGCTAAAAATACTGATGAGAGCTTGAGTTTTATTAAAGGAACCTATTGACATAGTTTACAGTAATAATGGTGTGACAGTTCCTCTGTATTTTGTCTTTCTGAGATCATATCTGACAGACTGTGCTCAGTTGTGGGTACACAACTTCTGAAAACTATTGACATTGCCTTCAACTCTGTGACTTTTCCTCCATTGTCCAGATGTCTGTTTCAGCTAAATAAATAAATCCTCATAGTGAACAAGACCTTTTTAGAAATCCAAGAAAGATTTAAAGAATAAAAAATAAAAATATTCCAATATCCTTAAGAAAAGACAAAAAATGAATAGGTAGCAAAGACTGGAACTCTTTATTTCATTTCTTCATGGGAATAACTAAAACTAGATGAGCAAAAGCAAAAAAAAGTGATAATTTCATAAAATGGGCAAAATACAAATTCTTATTACATATGCATTGATATCAATCAATACATTTCCTAATCCTCTGAATATCATATTTAAAATGATGTAGTTAAAAAAATAAACATAGAAACAAAATATATAATTATGCAAAAAATAAAAATTCATGGAGAATACATTAAGGTGGCATTGAAAGAATTATATTAGTTTTTAAAACACTTCACATCTTTAAAATTTTTAATATTTAGGGAAAACATAATTACATTAGATTAGGTATCAACCTTAACTCGTCTCTTTATCTCATCTAGCATATCCAATCTGTTGCTACATCTGTTGATTCTTCCTCCATAAAAATTTACTCGTAATACAAGACATTCCATCTGCTGCCTCCAAGCACTTTCATTGGTGATTTATTCCCCATGCCTAGAATTCTCTGCTTCCTCATCACCCTTTCCTGGCCTCTTTCAAATTTCAGCTTAAGTCCCACTTTCTACAAGGTCTTTTCAGATCCCTATTAATGCTTGTCTTTTCCCTCTGTGAAGATAACCAATTTATCCTTTATATCTTCTTTCTACCTACCTGCTTGTACGTTGCCTCCCTTATTAGGTTGTGAGCATTAGATTGTAGGACTGTTTTTTTTTTTTTTTGTCTTTCTCCATTCAACTAGAACTTATTACAATACCTGACATACAGCAGGCACTTAATAAATGCTTGTTGACTGATTTTATGATAGCCTGTATTGTACATAAAGTGCTTTATAGTGAGATGTAATCAAAAAGCAGAGCAGTTGCAAGTGATTCATATTTTTTATCTTTCTGTTAAAATAATATCAGATGAATTATTAAAAACAAAAGGGAAACAAATAAAAATAGTAACTGTAATTTGAATTGTAGCAATTATAATTTGAATTTCAACAAAATAGTCTTCAATATCAAACTGTTCTAACTGATTATGGACATTATGAAATTTCAGTATAATTGCATTGTACTTGAAATCAAAAATATCCTGGTGGTTCCCTATTATGTCTGGGTTAAAAAATAAATCTGTCAGCATGATTTTCAAGATCCTATACTATCTGGTCCCAAAATACTTTACAAGGTTTCTTTTCCACCAAGCTCTCCTCTATTCAACCTTCTTTTCAGACTGGATTACAAACTCTTCTTACAATTAAACATTTCTTTTCTTGATTCTATATTTTTATGCTAGCTGCTTAGATGCTGAGATTTCATTCTTTCTTCATCTCTGCTATTTGGAATCCTTATCTATGTCTCAGGTCAGATGCAATCTTCTTTCCTCAAACCCTGTTATTACTACATTTTCCCTCAACAAATTACTATATATATATATATATATATATATATATATATATATACACATACATATATCTGAATGTATAATATATCATTCCAGTAGAATGTCAAGTCAAAATCAGCTCCAAAAGAGTAGGGATTCTTTAATTTTTGTCATTATATTTCTTAATACCTACCACAATCCTTTGCATAAGCACTTTTAGTCAATGGACAAGTATTTATTGTTTACTATCTTCCAGACATTATGTTCTGAAGATATAAATAAAGGTGAAATATAACTCTTGCTCTAAAAAGTCTCATAATCTAATGCGGAGATGACACCCAAACAATTACATAAAAAAAAGATAAATCCAGGCTAACTTAGAAATAATTAACAGAGAGAAGACATAGCATTCAAGAGAAGCAGGAAAGGATTCTTAAAAAGGTGTGATTTTAGCTAAGACTTGAAGAAAGAGAGGGCACTAGAAAATAAAGATGAAGAGTTCAAGAATGAAGGACAGCAAGTAAAAATGCATCAAATCTAGAAATGAATTTTTATGGGAATGACTGGCAAGAATTCTGGTATCACGAGATCACAGAAAACACAGAGAGGAGAGACGAGAAGCAAGAACTAGAAAGTCAGAAAGGAGCTATGTTATGAAGGATTTTAAAAGTCAAGAAGATTTATATTGGTCCTGAATGCAACAGAGGACCACTGGAGTTAGTTAAATGAGAGGCAGTATATGTGTGAAATGGTCATACTTACATTCTAGGATGATTAATTTGAAACATAAATGGAGGAAAAATTACAATTAGGAGAGAACTGAGACAGGAATATCAATCCACGAGTTACTACAGGAAGCATATATAAAACCCTGTGAAGGCAGGACAAAAAAATCAAATGTTCTATTATAAATGAGACAAGAATAAACAATTGATTTTAACATCTAGGGTGTAAGTTGGAGTGATTGGGAGGATGGTGGTACCCCCCCACATTGCAAGAAAAGAAAAGAGGAGGGATTTTTTTTTTGGAATGAGGAGAAGCAGTTTTGGATATGCTAATTCTAAGATGTCTATAAGATATCTAGTTCAAAGTGTTCAATAAATACTAGGAGAAATAGTAGGCTATTCAATTATTAGCACTAGATAAATTTGATCACCATTTATGTAGAAATCAAAATTTAAACAATGGAACTTGATATCAAATTACTATTCAATTTATTAAGTAAAATAGTATAGAGGGAGGAAGAAGAGATGATCCCTTTGGGCAGAAATGTTAGTTGAATTCCAGATAGGCTAAATGAGCACTTTATGATAACATAACATAACATGTAACATAAGAAAAGATGTACTTATTTGTAACCTTTGTACATAGTTTCTTGAACATGTTAAATGCAGATTCCCAAATCAATATCCAAAATGCATCTCAGAGACATAAAATTTTGGAATTGAAAGGGATTTCATCACCCATCCAGTCCTATTTATAACATTAAGACAACTCTACTACATAATATTCCAAGATGTCACTTAATGTATTTGATGACCTCCAATGAGGGGGGAAATACACTATTTCCCATTGCAATTCATTCTACATATGGATATTTTTAATACTATCAAACTCAAAATGTCTTGCATAGAGCTTATCTTTTGCTCCCAACACAGTCTCCCTCTAAATTCCTCTATTTCTACTGAGGTTACCAACATCCTTCCAATGACTGAGGTTTAAAACTTTAGAATCATTCATCACTTCACTGATACTTATAATACTTACAAGATATCTGTTTTATCTATTCATTGGAGGAGATAAACAAAGAGTTACTTCTTTTCATAATGTATGGATTAATTTAATAGTAAGTTTCTTTTGTCCATTGATTTTGTATTTCAAATTCATCTCTGGCTATTTCAAGAATGATGGAAAGGATAGATTAAGTTTACCTTTGATTAAAATTACCTTTTTTCAGTGAGAATGAGCTTTACAAAATAAGTTACTCTTTAAGGGTAACCTCTTTTCCTTTGTTTTTGCATGTAAGTATACCATATTTTGCTTTTTTTCATTAAGTTCCTGATTTTTCTATAAAGTTTTCCTTTCAAAACTTTCTTTTTGAAAGAAAAAAAAATCTTGTTTTGAATTGATGAGGGAGAACTGGGCTTAAATATAATTGTGTCCTCATCTATGAGGCTGTAAATCTACTGATGATAAAAAAAAAAAAAACAGTCAATTCAAAAACATTTAAGTATCTACTCTGGGATAAATCTCTGTCCTAGATGGCCAGAACTGGCAAAAAGAAAGAAACTATTTTCAAGATCCTTACATTCTATGCAACTCATATTACAAACATACATATAGCTAAGCTACAACATACATACATTTGATACAAATATACACAAAGTAATAGAAGAATTTCAATAGGGAAAGAAGGCTAAAAAGTGATATGAATTGTGCTTTGGGAGCAGTTAAGGATTCCTGAGATGGGAGCAATTAAGGATTTCCTGAGATGGAGCGCACAAGAAAGAGGAAGATAGTAAGAGCTACCTGTACAAAAAAGTTGATGGCAGGAGATGGAATAATATGGACAAGGAATAATGAAAATAAAGAATTCAGGGAAACAGGGGACTAGTAAGAGTAAAGAGGGAAACAGTCATCCAAAATATTAACAGTATAAAAACACGAAATAAAAATTATAAAACAGATATAATATTAACACTGTACTACTGAGATTGAAACACTTGTTTCTTTTGGATAACAAAGTAGAATGTGGAATCTCATATATATTTAATAATATAAATCATGACAACAATTTTGTTTAATGTTTTTCAGGTAATACATTTTGTGTAGGAATGATAATTCATTTTTGAAGTTGATTAGATTTCTACCAAAACAAAATGTTTTAGGAAGCAATAATTTTGCTAAAATTTATGTTTTGTTCAGAAAATTAATTCTCTTGCATATTTTAATGGATAAGTGATAATCATCCATGTATCAATGTGGCCACTCATCAAATGATGTACAATATAATCCACAGCTTTTGTCCTGTGAAACTTCTAACCAGAGTCTCATACAAATTCTGTAAAGGAAATCCATCTAATATCTTGGTGGATTTTTTAATCTCTCTCAAAGTTTATAAGCAATGATTCTATGATTATATTAATTGATTCATTTCTTAATTCATCCAACAAATACTCATTGAGAGCTTTATATTAATTGATTAGTAACCTCATAGCATATGTGTATGTGTGTGTGTGTGTGTGTGTGTGTATATGTATATATATATATATATATATATATATCCCTTTCAATATTACACATCACTATTTATATCTATGTTTACGTCTTAATTATTCCCATAATGCCACCACAAATGATCCACTCTACATTCTGAGGCCTTTCCTAAGTTATCTTGGTATTATGTGTAAACCAATGTGTACAGTGTTTGCAGAAATAAAACAATATTTAAATATTGGAGTTATAGTCATTGTTTATGGGTGGGCCGCATCAATATGATAAAAATATACTACCAAAATTCATTTAAAGATTTGGTCGTAAAAAATAAAAACTACCCAATAATTTACATTGGGTAGACAAATATAATTGCAGAAATTTCATTTTCAGATAAAAAATCTAGAATTTAAAAGCAAATAATGGGGGGGGGAGGTAAGAATGAAGAGAACTATGAATTTCCAAATGTAAACTAATTCTTAATAATACATCGGTACTTTTCAAAACAGTTTGTACTAGTTAAAATAAAGAAATATATTATATTTATATATATATATATACACACACACATATGTATGTATATATGTAAATAAATGAAGATATATTTCTCAGTGGAATATACACTCACAGGAGTAGAATTAAATCCATTTCTCCTCTTTCAATCATGATAAAATGCACCAGAGATTAAATTCTTTTGGCTTAGCCTTCAAGATCATAGTTACTCACTAACAATTGACACTGAAATAAGATGTTATAGAAAACTTTGAGTTTCTAGTAGATATCAGACCCCACTGGAAGAAAATGATTAAGATAAAATAGACTGCCCTCATGGGGATTAGAAGTTAGAAAAATTCAGTTTATAAGATCTTGGACAATTACCTAATAGTTTTTTATTATTTCCAATTCTTATTTGAAGGAAAAAGCTGTTGACTGGAATCATTGTTCAAAGAACAGAAAATATTTCATCTTTAGTTGGGTGGCATAGTGAATGGAGATAGATTTTGAAGATAGAAGACAGAAGTTCAAATAGTCCCTTAAATATACTGTTCTAGCTCTCATACTGGACAAGTCATTTAACCCCTCTATGCTTCAGTTTCTTTTACTGTAGAATGGGGAAAATAATAGTATCTATCCTTGAGGTCATAATGAGCCAATGTAGTAGCATATAAGAACTTTCCAAACCAAGTCTTTTTTTAAAGTCTAGTGTGAAGTACAGGGTAGCTCCTTGGAGGGCCTGGGGTTCAGCCAGAGTCAGGATAAATTAAATTGGTCTTTAGGGGGAGAAGTGAAGGAGACAGACAAACTGCCACGAGGCTTGCCAATGATGGATCCTGGATTCTTGAGTCCAAAGTCACCAACTTTTCTTCTCCTCACCCTGTGGCAAAGTAACTCTCTATCCCAGGGGTCCTCAAACTACAACCCACAGGCCAGATGCAGCAGCTGAGGACATTTATCCCCCTCACCCAGGGCTATGAAGTTTCTTTATTTAAAGGCCCACAAAACAAAGTTTTTGTTTTTACTATAGTCCGGCCCTCCAACAGTCTGAGGGACAGTGAACTGGCCCCCTATTTAAAAAGTTTGAGGACTCTTACTCTATCCCCTCTCTCACCCCGCCCTCAAATCCTGGTCTACAATTATCTTAACATCAAACATTCAGTAAGCACCAAACAGTGAGAACAGCCATTTATCCAAACATATGCTAACAGAGTCATTGTCTCATATCAAATAGGTAAATTAGCCTCAAGTGCTGGGTTATCTCATTCAAGCACACCTTTTTCAGAGTTTCAGTCCTCTACAATCTAGCTTCTTTTTTATTGATCAGAAAGGGACCTCAGTTTGATTGAAGCTCTAAGGCTTATTTCAAATAAACAAGAAGAAAGAATATAGTATTTTCTTTATTTGAGAAATTTTCACATTTCTACCCATTTGCCACAGTCACTCTAAAAGTATGAGTGGCCTACAAATAACTGAAAGCTGTATTATGTTTTTGAAGAGATATTTGAAATCGAAGATATATTTTTTCTAGAGAAGCTTCTTAATTGCTAATTTTCTTTCCCCATACCTCCAGTAAGTATTTGTTAAGCATGTTATTGAAACTGAAATAGATTAGAAGTCTGTCAAATGAAAACATTAAAAAACAAAGAAAGGAAATAATATTACAAAATACAAGCATAATGATAATTTCAGATTAAGTATAAACAGTTTTTACTTCACTAATTTAGAACATCTGACAGCTGTAATGTTTTTCATGTACCTGAAATACAAGCTAATATGGCAATTTTAACAAGACGGCAATGTATAACAATGTCAGCCTTGTGTATTTTTTGTCACAATAAACTACCAAGTAAAACTGTAACAAAATAAAATCAGTGAGGTAGAACCTTTTAACATAAGTAGAGATAAGCAAAAGAGTAGCACATGAAGGTTCTACATTTGCAGTTATTTTGATAATACATCTTTTTAAAAATACCCTAAAATTATTACATAACCATTACCAATAATAAAACCTAAGTTGGTCACAAAAATGATAAATGTAATTATTAAGAATGTTAAATTCAATAACACATTAAGGTTTTTTAATTATGAGCAAAATCCTCAGAGTTAATTAATTGAGCCAATTAGTTTATTGTCACTAAAATGATACTTTAATTAAAATAAATCTTAGTAATATACATTTATTATTTATCTCCTCAAGGGACATATTACCACTTAATTAAATATCTTCAGTTATGTAGCTATACTTTCTAAGTAAAAGAAAGTATTTAGGGTAAAATAAAGATAATTAGTAATATCTAGTCAATTTGATTAATGTAACATTTTTTATCACTGATGTAGGGCTGAATTTACAAGATACACATTATAAAAGCCAACTCATTTATGTATCTATAATTCATGCAAATATTATCAGGTGCCTCTTGGAATATATCAAGATATTCCAACCTTCTTGAAGCAGAGATTACTAAGATATTAATTTAAAACATGTACTTTTCATTTAAATATGCTTTCTCTTCAGAAACAAATGCAATTCTTAATATTCTATGTGTACACACACACACATATGTATTTATATACACACACTGTAATCTCACACTAATATTTTGAATTAAACACCAATTTTTCTTATTTACCAAAAAACAAGAAAAATACAATCCAAGGTATTTTTTTTTAACATGCCAACTCCTAGAAATGAATCAGTGCCTTCTTTCTGGTAGAAACTGTTTTAAATAATCAATTAGCATTATCTTTATTTTATTCACAGCATAGCAATGTGAATTGCAACTCCATTTGCATTTTTTCTGACTTTTCTTTTTTTTCAGAAGAGTTTGACATGGTAACTATCTAGTACCTTCCATTTTCTATGGTTCATCTTTTTTATTACAGAAAATATGAATTCTTTTGTATTTTTCCAATATTAATTTTCCTCCCAGTTATCTTCATTGAACATTTGAAAGATTTCCTAGAGGTCAGCTAATCCAAATTTGTTTTTGTACAGATGAGAGAATTAATGTCTATTGGAGATAAAGGATTTGCCCAAGGTTTCCTAGCTATAACCAATAGAGTTTGAAGTAGAAAGTATTTCTTTTGACTTTCAATTTAGTATATTGTCTTTCTTTCAGCTCTAATATAATCTAATATAATAATCTAATATTATAAGTATAATCTATATAATCCAGAATTTCCTTAAAGCCAGGCTTCTTAAGCTTTTTGATGTCATAGAGCCCACAGCAATGAGGTGAAGATGGTACACCCCTTCTCAAAATGATGTTTTTAAATGTATATTTAAAAAATATGTATAAAAGACCACAATATATGTATCTTACACAAATACTAATTATTTTGGTTGCTCCATTTTAGCTCTTTTTTAAATACTTGGACTTTTTTTTTCTTATTAGGTCAAATGGTATAAACATTATGGAAAAAATACAATTTTTACAAATGGGACCATAAGATAGATGAACATTCATAGATATTCTACTTAGGCGGAGTAATCTATAGAATTATAAGATTTTAAAATTACTTAAGAGCAATTGTTTTGGATAGTTCTGCCTTATTTGGTTTTGTAGCAAAATCTTTACTGTAGTTGCACACACTTTAGTGATATTTTCATTTAAGAAATTAATTATAGAAAACATCAAAACAATCCAAATTTTGGTCATCAATTTTTCCTTTATGTAACATGGATGGATTCGGTGTCATCAAGTGATCATATTAGATATACTTCATTTAAAATAAAATTCATGGATGTATTGAAGTAGAAATTGAAAACTCTTGTGAAAGAAATTGAATTCATTTTTCAAATTTATTCTTTCTCCAATTTGTGGACATCTTCTTTGTGGCTAGATTTCTGTTGTTATAAAAAATACTAATATATTTTGGTCTATATTTTATATATATATATATATATATATTTATCACTACTTTCTTGGAGCATATGACTACATTTGGAATCACAGAGATGAAGAAAAGAAACATTATTAGTCACAATATCACATTTTTGCCCAATTCAAAGTACTACCAACAGTGTCTTGATATTTATTTTAATATTAAATATTCCTATATTTTCCACCTTTGCCTATTTTATATGTATAAAGGAAATCTCATAATTATTTTGATTTTTATTTCTCTTATTAGTGATTAAGAACAATGGTTCATATGATTGTTATTTTACAATTCTTAACTGTAGTCATGTTACCTTCATTTTATTGGTATTCGTAACTGTTTTGATTTTTATTTCTTCTATTAGTGATTAGGAATAAGCTTTCATATATGATTGTTAGATTGACATTTTTAATTGCATTTATGCTACCTTTGTTTTATTGGTATAATACATATTGATTGAAGGACATAAAAGGATTTTACATGACATTAAAAATCTGTTATGTAGAGCTTTCTTTTCCCTTTAAGTACATAAGTACAACAGGTAATTTTTAAAGTGGTCCTCTTTTTCTTAGATTCCTTCTGCTCTTCTTTCTTTCCTTTTTCTTTTATTTTTTAGGAGGGAGAACAGTGTGAGGAAGAAAATAGAGAAGCCTATCCATAGCTCCCCTCACCTTCCAACCTGCTCTCCATCAAGTTAAAATAAAGAAAAGAAAATCAAAATCCTTCTAATAAAATAGCATAATGAAGTAAAACAAATCTTTGTACTAGCCACATATTTCTTGAAAATTTACCTCTACCTAAAGGGAGATGATATCATTAAAACTCTGTAATCATAGTTAGTCCTTTCATTTATCAAAATTCTTGTCTTTGAAAGTTGTATGCCTTTATAATGTCTTCTTCCTATTTTAAGTTTTTTTTTTTTTGTCTTTGTGATTATTTTTGGCTGAACTATTTAATTGATAATCCATTCCTAAAGATTCTCCAGTTCCTATTTACCTCTTTCCCCCTTTGCTTTCATTGTATTGTAATTAGTCAAAAATTCCCTTTTTTATCCTCTTCTATTTCATTTTAATTTATTTGGTGGTTTTTTTTTTTTTACTATTTCTTTTCCCTTTCAATCTATTCTGAATTTTGTTTTCTGATTCATAAGTTTTACACATACATGATTTTTCTTGGTTTTGTTTTCTTTGAGGAATTAAAGCTCCTGGAGTAACAGGATTTGAATTTTCTCTTCTACTATTTTATGTTATTGCCCACACAGATTATTCCCTTCTCTCCCACTTTTTTTTTTTGCTATGCTTCATATTAATTTATGAGAGAAATATTGTAGAATAAAAAATAGTATCATTTTATAAAAATCATTTTTTCCCCAAATTATGTAGTTCAGTCCTATGTCATGCCATGACCATTTTCCTTTCCAAAATCTGTCTTTTCATCTCAAGCTGTGTCCTCACCATCATTCTGAGTGCCAAGTATCCCCTTCAACTAACTCATTTCATTCATTTCTCTTTCTGCTTCTAAGATCTTCTCTACTGATTTATATACTTATAGTCTGTTGATTTTTAAAATACTTTAATTCAATATCTCTTGTGTTTTTGCTTTTTTGCCTTTTTCCCCCTATCACTGATGGGAGTTCCTTATAAATCAATGCCTGGATTCTCCTGCTACTCTCATTAAACACATCCTAGAGACTGAGCTACAAAGCTACATGACTATCCTTGTATTAGGGAAAGGCTTTTTTTTTCTGGCAAGGATCTTTGCCTGAACCTAGGGGACTGAACTAGACTCAATTTGGTTTGAGTTTCTTTTCTTTCAGGTTTCAGTATCTACATTGTTATTTTATCTCATTGCTCCCTCTTTTTTTCATTCCTTTAGGCAGCTGAGAAGGATGTGTTTGATAATTAGAGATATTAAGAAAGTTTCAACAAAGTCACTACTTCTTTCTGAAACCAGCATCCTAGGGCCAGATGTTAGTGAAAATGTAGTGATAATTGTTTCTTGTAAGAATGAAGGATAAAGAACTATTCTAGCAGAATCATCACAACAGCATAAGATATCAAAATGGGCCCAAACAAATCGGTATATTTGTTTATATTCCTATGATAAGAGTAAGGAAGCTAGTGAAGAAATAAGCACACACTAAGTATAAAGATTCCTTGTTATTAATTTCTAAAGGAATTTACCTTGTTAGGAATTATAATCTTTAATTTAAATTACTTGCTGATAGAAAATTCCATTTTCTGGATGGTGAAGAGGGAAACAATGTAGAAATGCTAAATACATCTTTTTATTATTATGATATATGAAATAATATCTCATATAAGTGTCTGAAAGATACTTAACAGATAAGGATTCAAAGAAGTAAATTTTAGTTTGAGATAAAGAATGATTTCATAAAGATTTCAGTTTTATCCAAATGTGAGATAGACTGTCTCAGGCAGCTTTTAAGTTGCCCATCATTTGTTTAAGCAAAGTTCAGATAAGAACTCAAGACAATTTTTTAGGTATAAGTTATACTACAAGACATTGAAGATCTCTTCCTTCTCCGAAATTTTACAATTCTTTGGCTTCCTAGCTCTTAAGAATAGATGCAACAAAAAGCCTCCTATGTTTCATTTTCAAATTCATTTTAATAAAGTAATTGGATTTGTAGTACCTCATTAACAACAGATTGCTGAAACTCCTCATGGCATTTACTGATAACTTCTACTCCTCAGAGTTTTTAAATCAGTATTTGTCACTGAGCAATGTTAAATATTCAGAAGGAACTCCAAAACAAAGAAAGTTGAAATAATTAAATATGCTACACCAAGTAAATTTTATTATGAGGACAGATGTTCTTTTTGACTTTTATTAAGCAGTTTTTTCACTTACAAGGTTTAGTCTATTAACATGGAAGATAGCATCTTCACAGAACTCTGAAACCAGAACTAGTATAGCAAGAGACTGCTGACTATTTCCTCTAACTCTACCAGTGAAACTTGAGAAAGTTTTTCATTCTTCAATGGATAGCATTCATTTTATTTTAATTTGTATAGTATTTTATTTTTCCAAGATGGTTTTCAGCATTCACCTTCAAAAACCTTGTATTCCAAATTTTTCTTCTTCTCTGCCTCCTCATCTCTCCTGAAGACAGCAAGCAATCTAATATAGGTTAAATATGTGCTAGCATTCCTTTTAAAATCTTCCCAATTACAGGAGGAAAATTCATAAAAAAAAAGTATCCATTCTTGAATTTGCCATACACACATGCATATGTTAGTGTGTATGTGTGTGTGTGTGTGTGTGTGTGTATGTTAAAGGAGCTCCAAGAAAAACAATGCAATGTTATACATATCTATCATTTCAGTAAAAGTATGTTCACTAATGTTATTTTATTATACTTCTAGGCTTTGATAAAGCAGCACTGTTCTTAGTGTCATGTTGTAAAATTCTGTTAGAAATCAAAAATAAGGATTAATATGTTTCTCAACAACAGCAGTTACTTTCCATACTCTCATTATTTCAAATTTGAAATTGTTTTAACAAAGCAGATTTAAAAACATCTTTAACATTAAGTCTGGTTCTATTTTTAATGTATTAAACACACATACCCTACTCATTTAAACATGGGCAGAAAGTTGCAACACAGAAGTAATTTTTAACTTTCTATCATATAAACCATCACATTCCAAAAATTTTACTTATATTAAGGAGAATATATCATGTTGTTGATGAAAAAATGCAGAAAAACATAATAATAAAATTCAAATTTACCTACAAAGGTCTAATGATAGAAACAATGATTTTCTTATTTAACTTGGTTGAATACAATTAGTCTTAAAAGCTAAGTTATATCAATAATGTCAAGTGAAGTGGGCTACAATTATGTATCAATCACTCCATAGCAGAATTATGAAATAATATGAAAAATGATCCCTAAAAAAGTTTTAAGCAGTCTGTTATTAAAAATGTTTGATTTTTGAGTATCCAATTTATATCACTAAATATGTAATACATATATAATTTAAATGCTTTATCAAGTTTTAAAGAGTTTCATATACATAATTTTCTTCTTGCTAAATATTCAAATGCCTTCTTTTAGAAGCTATACTCTCCTTTTAAAGTACTAAAAAGTTTCTTTTATCAATTAATATTTCTCTCAAATTTTATTCCTCCAAAAAAATCACATAAATAGTATAAATAAAATGGTTATGATTTTATTATTCACCCGACAGAAACTTTTTTTTTTTTGCTTTATAAGGGAAAAAGTTTCAAAGCCATAATCTTTTAAAATAGTAGTTACTATCTCATAAAATTTAATTTCAACTGATATTGTGTTTTAATCCATTTCACAATAACCTCTATAAATATTTAATATAGCATTTATGTATTTAATTTCTCATCCCCCCAAGAAATTGAAAATAATAAAATTATTCAAGTTTCTAAACATTTATTAAGCACCTACTTTTTACAAAGGACTCTAGGCAGATGCCATGGAATACTTATTTAAAAAAATGTTTCCAGGCCATAAGAAGTTGCTAGTTTAGTGAGATATGACATGTACAGATGAGGAAACTGAAGTCTAAAGAGGCTAAGCAACAGCATGGTTAAGTCAGAATGTTCTCCTCTTCCATCATAGTTTTAATTAACTTGATGCTTTTAAGGACCAAGCATACCAAGTCTAATGCCTCTTTCTTCCACATGATAACTCTTAAAATCTTGAAAAGACTGATTCAGGCCCACCACCTATACATACAATATACTTCCAGCTAAAGATGTTCCACTCTCATAGTTAATTATTTTATTAAGTGAAATTGATGTGCATATGAATATAATTTGGCTAAAATATTAGTTGACTTCAGTAATGCTGACTTAAGTCAAACAGATTAAATATAATTTGCACTTACCTGTATTTTAATTGGCCAAGAAAAGTTGCTGACATAGACATAGAATGTAATGTTAGGATTGCCTCTGAAATTAAATTTTTCACAGGAAAAACTATCTCTGAATTCCTTTATTTTAACTCTGTGAATTAGCAGAATTTCCTCTCCCGATATTGTTCCAGCTGAAATGCAAATAACATTTTTTAGAATCCAAATTAAGCAACACAGGCATGTGAAAATCAAGAAATATGATTCCATACTCAGTCATTATAGAAAATACCTACATAATTGAACATATTTATGTGTATAGTTAGTGCTCAGGCTAACTCTTGATCCACTCTATCATGATCCATTATATCCTAAATACTCAATTTATTACAAGTAGATATAACAAATAAAACTTTGAAAATATTCATTTGAGTCCATCAGAAAATGCTCTGATATATTACTAAGAAAGTGGAAGAATAATCCAATGGTTTGGCATTTTTAAATTACAAAAAGAAAGTCCCTTACTAATTTAGGAATAATTGGGAAGCAAAAGAAAATGTCCATGCTTTAAAAGTAGAACTAAATACTTACTTCCTAAAACATGTAGTAGGATTTCAATAACAACTTCAAGAATTTAACTGAACAAAGTGATGCCAAGTTGATCCTGCTTCAGTGTAAAATTGATATCTAATGAGCATATTGTTGCACAGTTACTGGTATTTCTAGAATAACTGATATAAACTGTTATTAAATGTTAATTTAACTTTTTAACCTGGATTCAAGTCCTGCTTCTGACAACATTCTGACGGCATGACCCTGCCAAGAAATTTCTGTATCTTCCTCAATAGTCTAATCAATTTTCTAAAACTATGAATTTAAAGTATATATATGTATGTGTGTATGTGTATGTATATAAAAGTATATGTGTATATATATTATATATATATATATGTATATGAAGAATAAAATATAGATCTAGCTCCTATCCTTATACAATCTTAAAAATCAGTAGTGTACATTTCCTAGTTTCACTTTGATAATATCTTTCATGTGACTAAATAAAGAAAATATCAGCAAAATTCAAAGTCAATGACCATGGATTCTCAATTGATGAATTCTATACTGTTGACGTTTAGCTATAATTTGGGTATATAGCACCAGACCTAACAATAATTAAATCTTTGATTACTTTTTTTTACTTTTGCTTGTATGTTTTGATATTGTGCAAAACCCTCAAGTTCTTTATAACACTGTTTATATCTATATATACATAATATACATTACATATATATATATATATATACACTCATTATGTGTATAGAGCTAGAAACACAGTAACAATGGTAAAAAATACTCTTGGAAACTAGGAAATGTACACTACTGATTTTTAAGATTGTATAAGAATAGGAGCTAGACCTATATTTTATTCTTCATATACATATATATATATAATATATATACACATATACTTTTATATACATACACATACACACATACATATATATATTTTAAATTCATAGTTTTAGAAAATTGATTAGACTATTGAGGAAGATACAGAAATTTCTTGGCAGGGTCATGCAGTCAGAATGGTGTCAGAAGCAGGACTTGAATCCAGGTCTTCAAGGTTTTGAGATCAAGCCTTTCCAATTTTAACTATTTATCAGAATGAAAGCTATAAATCTAAACTTCAATATTTCTTCAAAAAAAATGATAGATTTCAGACTAATTCCACTTCATATTTGTGACTTGGTAAAATAAAATGAAGCAGTCCATTTTATTCTTAAAGGTAAAAGAAAATGAAGAGGGAATATACTCTACCCCAACCCCAATTCCCAGGAATGATGGTAGTAGTGGGGTAACTCAACATGAGCATTTGTACTTCTCCTTGGGTGTACTTTTCAAATAGCAATAAATCCAATTCATGTAAGCTTTTTAAAAAATAGACTTATTAAATAAAGCTTTTATTCTCTGAACACTAAAGTTGAAAGGGGGAGGGATTTTATAGGTTGAAAATAACAGATAGACCAGTGTTATCACTACACACAGAAGAATTTCATTGTATAATATCAATATTAAGGTTAATAATTAAATTTTAGCTTCAACACTGAAACAAAGAATTTAAATCTCAGTCTCTCTAGTCATTAAGGGAGTAATTTATCTTAATTAAAATCACAGCTTTTCATAACAGTACCATTTAAAAATTTTAAATAGAATACAAGTTTTTGCTATCCAAGTAATTTTAATTGAAAAAGGGAGAAAGTTAACATGTTAATGAAGCTTTATTCATATTACAAATTATTATTCATATTTAACTAATACAATAAAAACAATGATAATGGCAAAGAATATTTTATATTTGTTATTGAATTTTTAAAAGACCATCATATTAGAATAACTTCTATAAGTAGTGCTTTTGACAACACATAGAAAAGAGATATATCATAAAAATGTTCTTACCTGTTGAACTAATGGACCACGTAATGTTGAGATTAAAGTTGTTTGATGCATTAATGGAAATATCCAAATTTTTGTTTGACTGACAACATAAAGAAAATTAAACATAAAAGATCAGAATTAAATAACACAACATTCTAAATACTATGCTTTTCCCAATACTTTACTCAAATAAGCCCTCAATCATAGGTGTCCTTTACTGGAGAATAAATGTTGGATTTCAACCCAGAATAAAGACTTTTTCTTTTTAAAAAATCTATTTAAATATTAGTATTCCTGATTGCAAAAAAAAAGTGAATTATTTTGTTATATTTACAACTTAAAATTACTTCATAAAATTTTTCTTTAGTAATTTTTCCAGCACAATAAAGACAACTAGTTTTATATCCTTTTTATTCTTAAGATAGCTTTCTTTATAGACTTTATTATTAATTATCATTTTCAGTAATGACAAATGTTGGAGGAGATGTGGAAAAACTGGGACACTGATACGTTGTTAGTGGAATTGTGAATGGCTCCAACCATTCTGGAGAGCAATTTGGAACTATGCTAAAAAAGTTATCAAACTGTGCATACCCTTTGATCTAGTAGTGTTACTACTTGGCTTATATTCCAAAGAGATATTAAAGAAAGGAAAGGGACCTGTATGTGCAAAAATGTTTGTGGCAGCCCTTTTTGTAGTGGCTAGAAACTGGAAATTGAATGGATGCCCATCAATTGGAGAATGTCTAAGTAAATTATGGTATATGAATGTTTTGGAATACTATTATTCTGTAAGAAATGACTAGCAGGATGAATACAGAGAGGCTTGGTGAGACTTACACGAACTGATGCTAAATGGAATGAGCAGAACCAGGAGATCATTATTCACTTCAACAATACTATAAGAGGATCAATTCTGATGGAAGTGGCTGTCTTCGGCAATAAGAGAATCCAATTCAGTTCCAATTGATCAATGATGAACAGAACCAACTACACCCAGTGAAAGAACACTGGGAAACGAGTTTGGACTGCTTGCATTTTTGTTTTTCTTCCCAGGTTATTTTTACCTTTCCAAATCCGATTTTTCTTTTGCAACAAGAGAACTGTATAAATATGTATACATATATTGTATTTAAGATATACTTTAACATGTTTAACATATATGAAACTGCCTGCCATCTAGGAAAGGGGGTGGAGGAAAGGAAAGGAAAAGTTAGAACAGAAGTGTTTGCAAGGGTCAATGTTGAAAAATTATCCATGCATATGTTCTATCAATAAAAAGCTATTAAAAAAAAAAAGAGAGACTATACATGTGTGACATATATCAGTTTGCTTGCTGTCTTAGGAAGGTGAAATGGGAGAGAGGATGGGAGAAAAAATTTGGAATTCAAAACTAATTTTTAAAAAATAATTGTTGAAAAATATCTTTATATTCATTTGAAAAAATAAAATACTACCAAATACTAAAAAAAAAAAAAAAAAGAAAAAGAAAAAGAAAAAGAAAAAAATACTTCCAGTTATTAGCTTTTTTCCTGACCTAATTTTAATCCTGTTCAGTTTACTTTGTCCTTCAACTTCTGGCCTAAAAAAAATACTATGCTCCTGGATCAATGACTACTTGTTACAACGTGAATTTTTTTAAAAATATTGATGACACATGGCCACTAAATCTCTTGGAATTCTGAAAATTCTGTGATTCTATGGTTCTGGTTATGAGTGATATCTATTTTCTTTTTACTATTGGTTTTTATTATCAATTTGCAATGATGAAGACAAAAAGTTTATATTTTCCCTAAATCTTCAGAAAATATAATTTGAAAGCAATAGGCTTACATACTGATATTAAAATGCTTAAGGAAAAAATACTTAATATTTTAATATTGACTACTTGATTTTTTTCAAGTGTTTGTCTTCTTAAAGTAAATCACAGGACGAAACAACTGAAATTCAGCAGTGGACTGTGGCTAGAAACAGTCTTATTTTTTGCTAATGCTTTGGCAAGATTTTCTTCAGTTTAGTGGACCAACAAAGACTTATATTGGTTTAGGGCAATTTAATTTTCAATTTTACTAATACAACGCACAATAATGTGTATATATTTTGCATGTGTTTTTAAAAATAATCTATTGGTCTTTCACTAAGAGTCCTAACTTTATATTTCATTGTGGTATGAGAGTAACCTTGGGCTTCTGATAGCTATACTAGTGCTTCCCAGATTCTAGCAGTTCCGTCCCAAGCTTTCAACAAGCAAAAGTCTGAATTAGGGCACATACTGAGAGCATATAATAAAGAAGTGCCTAATTTCAGAGAAGCTCATGACCAGGTTGACTGCATGATGTTGAACATATTTGCTCAGAGAAATTCTTGAAATTGTCTTCAACCTAAATTATAAAAAAATTATGATCTTAAAATATATGATAAAATGATAAATATGATCTATATTGAGGAGCTAGGTGGTACAGTGAATAGAATGACCTTCCTGGAGTGAGGATTCAAATTGGACCTCAGAAAATTACTAGCTGTGTGATACTAATCAGATGAGTCACTTGATCCTGTTTGTCTCAGTTTCCTCATCTGAGGAAGGAAATGGCAAACCACTCAAATGTCATTGTCATGAAAATGTTAGATGCAGTCACAGTCAGACATAAGTGAAACAAATGAACAAGAGATCTATATTGATTTAAAAAAAAAGTACCCTCCTTGAAAAAATTACAAATACTGAAGTACTTATAGGTTATCTTAGATATCAACTAGCCAAGAATTTTAAAAGTAATGATTAAATAAGTTAGAAGCATAATTTACCTATGTAACTTTGCTTTATTTCTTGGTCACATGTATTGAGGGTTTTATAGTTTGAGTTAATGTTTAGTATTTTAATGATTATTTTTCTTTCAAAGAACAAAATTACAAATATTATTATATCCTAATTAATTATAGTAGTAGGTTACAGAGATAGGTCTGGATCGAAGAAGACCTAAGTTCAAATCTGATCATACACATTTATTGACCGTGTGACTCTAAGTCATTTGGTATTTGTTTACCTAAGTTTATTCATCTGTAAAATGGAATTAATAACAACACTTATCTCACAAGGTTGTTGTGAGAATCAAATACTATTATAATAATAAACACTTACCACAGTT
Organism: Sarcophilus harrisii; assembly: GCF_902635505.1. Classification (NCBI taxonomy): domain Eukaryota; kingdom Metazoa; phylum Chordata; class Mammalia; order Dasyuromorphia; family Dasyuridae; genus Sarcophilus; species Sarcophilus harrisii. The sequence goes on along the minus strand of NC_045427.1, from coordinate 572,025,204 downwards.
CCTGATATATCATTCAGTGCAACATAAATGTTATCTATTATCATCATTATTATTACCATGAAAAGACATGAGACTTAATATGAAACATTTTAAAACATGTTTTCTAGTCAGACTATTCTTAATCATTTGTTTTTAAACTGGCATCTTTTGTTATTTAATTATATTTTACAGTCTTTTTTCTCTATACATTAGACTTTCCCTCAAAAAAAAAAAATAGTAAAAAAGAAAAAAAAAAGACCTATCAAGCAAAATGAACTAACACATTGAACAAGCTGGCCAATGTACACAATAGGGCAGCTTAGATAAACTATTATTTCTGGACAAAAACAAAACAAAAAATGTAGCTTCTAATAAGTGTGAGTAACTTTTTAAAAACAAGTGTTAGAGAGTCTTCTCAGTAATAACACCTGCTCCTTACTAGGATAAAAGAATGAAAGGAAAAGAAAAGGGAAGTCATACAATTAGCGATCTAATCAAATTATTCAATTTGGTTATTTTCCTTTTCTCCTTATTTCTCTGACTTCATTAGTCTCTTTATCTAAGGATACAGTAGAAATATGCCAGCCATAGAAAAGAAAAAAATTTTTTTCTCTTTGGTAATTCTCATAAAAATTTGTTTTTTAAACTGAAGTTTAAAAAGTTGTAAAATATTTATGGTTTCCAAAAGTCTCAAGTCTCATTGGTATAATTTAGTTTTAAAAATATTCAGAATATGTTTTGTAAATATAAACAGTTTTTAATAACCAAAAGAACAAAAATATATGCATGTATTTATAAATATGCATATAGAGATTTATCATATCATAGAATATCATAGAAATATCATAGAATATCATAGAAAATATGATCATTTTTCAATGTTTTCATCTTGGGTAATTATTGATAAAATGAATAGAAAAGCATGCACATTATTTTGTACCACCTTAAATGACTTTTCCTAAGCATATTTTTAATCTGATTGTGAAATATATATAATTTAAATTACATACCTAAAATAAATTATACATTAATATAACAATTAACAATAAACATTAAATTATGAGATCCATAATTCAGATAATTATGAAAAAACTGCTACAATTGCAAAAGGACAAAACAAAGATTCATCTTTTAGGAAAGAGAAAATATTTTCTTTTTTTTTTTATTTTTTATTTAATAGCCTTTTATTTACAGGATATATACATGGGTAACTTTACAGCATTAACGATTGCCAAACCTCTTGTTCCAATTTTTCACCTCTTACCCCCCCACCCCCTCCCCTAGATGGCAGGATGACCAGTAGATGTTAAATATATTAAAATATAAATTAGATACGCAATAAGTATACATGACCAAAACGTTATTTTGCTGTAGAAAAAGAATCAGACTCTGAAATATTGTACAATTAGCTTGTGAAGGAAATCAAAAATGCAGGTGGGCATAAATATAGGGATTGGGAATTCAATGTAATGGTTTTTAGTCATCTCCCAGAGTTCTTTTTCTGGGCATAGCTAATTCAGTTCATTACTGCTCCATTAGAAATGATTTGGTTGATCTCGTTGCTGAGGATGGCCTGGTCCATCAGAACTGGTCATCATATAGTATTGTTGTTGAAGTATATAATGATCTCCTGGTCCTGCTCATTTCACTCAGCATCAGTTCATGTAAGTCAAGAGAAAATATTTTCAATATACTTTATATCGTGTCTAATTTATTAGACTATACCTAGTTTAAGCGAATCATGATAAGATGAATATTAATATTAAGTGTGAAAATGACAGATATAAACATTTTAAAATTACAAAACATCTTGGAAAAATTCACAAGAGCTCACAGAAAAGCCTGGATCTTATCCTGAAGTTAATTTCCTTTTTATATCTACATTTTAGAAAACAAAAGGAAACATAGAGTTGGAGTCTACCATAAAACCCTACAGAGTGATAACTATTGGCAGAGGAGAAATCACAATGAAATATAACAAAAAATTTAATCCCTTGCTTCTAGTATTATTATGTTATAGAAGATGAATTTTGCTTCCTTACTTGTTCTGGATTTGCTATGAAGTTTATGGCGGTATGATGGCGATCATCTTCCTGTAACAAACTGAAGGTAAACTGGTAGTCAATCAAAAGGCTATCTGTGGACAAAACAAAGCATAAGCATGAGAGCCTATATACATATGTAAAATTATACTTGCTATAGGTAATGGGTGTCTAAAAAAGATAGCAGGCTTTTGGTTAAAATAAGGGTTTTATTGGATATTAGAAGGAGATTTCTAAACTGCAAATATAAAATTTGTGATCAAGCAAATGATGAGAAAAAAAAACAGAAAGAAGTTTCCAATTCCAGATTGGTAAAACATAATCATTGAAAAAATTAGAGAAGGGCAAATGGAAGCTAATGACTTTATGAAATAGCAAAAACCAATCAAACAAATTTAAAGAATGAAAAAACGGAAAAAAAAAAACTCTGAAATATCTCATTGGCAAAACAGCTGAACTGGAAAATAGATCCAGAAGAGACGATGTAAAATTTATCAGCCTACCTGAAGGTTATGATCAAGAAAAAGAGCTTGGATAATTTTCTACATGAGGTCATTAAGTAAAACTACCTAAATAGTCTAGAAATAGAGGGAAAAATACTCATTGAAAGAATCCATCTTTCACCTTTGGAAAGAGATGCTACTAGGAAAACCCCAAGGAACATTGCTGAAAAACTTCAAAACTATAATTTCAAAGAAAAAATAATGCAAGCTATAATATTCTAGAAGTCAAAGGACCTGGGATTACAACTAAGAATTAACTATTCATTGAACCTCAGAATCATCTTTCAGGGGAGGAAAGAGAGCTTCAATGAAGAGACTGAATCATTTCAACTGAAAAAAAAAAACATAACTAAACAAGAAACTTAATCTATAAATATAGGACTCAAGAGAACCATAGAAAGGTAAAAAGGAGAAAAAATATATATTTTAAACATTAAATTGTTTACATTTCTAGATAGGAAAACAATCTGTAACTCTTGCAAACTATATCTGTCACTGAGTCAGACAAAGAAGGACCACAACATGGACTGACAATGTGTTTGTAAATGGACTCTAATGTGATGACATCAAAGAAAAAGACATTAAGGGATGGGAAAAGGTCTATACTGGAAAAAAAAAGAGGAAAGGAAAGTAATAATGGGACAATTATTTCATATGATGAGATGCAAAAAACCTATTAAAATTGAGGGGGGAAAAGGAGGGAGAAGAGCATTGTATGAAGCTTGATCTCATCAATTTTGGGTTAAGAGGAAATAACTAACATTCAGTTGGGTACAGAAATTTATCTAACCTTATAAATAAGTAGGAAGAGAAAGAGGAAAAGAAAAGGGAGGGACAGGATAGAAGGCAGGGTAGAAACATTAGGGGAAAAGGTCAGAGAAGGGAGGAATGGTGGATAGAAGATAAGGTAGTGACTGAAGTGGGATTAAAAAAAACACTAGTAAGAGAACAGAGGGGGCAGTGATAGGAGATAAGGAAGTGGGTGGGATGGATAAAAAACAACATGATTAAAAACAGGGTAGAAAGAGATAACAAAATTATAAACATGGGAGAAAATAGGATGCAGAAAACAGAGCTGGTAATCTTAACTGTAATGTGAAGGGGATGGACTCTCCCATATAATAAAAGCAAATAGCAGAGTAGATTTAAAAAATAGAATTCTAAGGTATGTTGATTACAAGAAAAACATTTAACACAAAGACACATACAAGGTAAAAGTAAAAAGCATGGAAGAGAAATTATTATGCTTCAAATGAAGTAAAAAAAAGGCAGGGGTAGCAATTCTGCTCTCAGATAAGCAAAATTAAAAATAGATCTTATTAAAGAGATATGGAATTATTATTAAAGAGATACTGAACCAACATTAGAAAAACTATTACCATAATCGACCACATCAATAACAAAACCAACAAAAATCACATGATAATCTCAACAGTTGCAGAAAAAGGTTTTGACAAAATACAGCTCTATTAAACATTCCTATTAAAAACAATAGAGAGCATAAGGATAAAAGAAATAATAAGCAATTATCTGTTTAAAGCTACAGCAAGCATTATTTGTAATGGAGAGAAACCAGACACAATTCCAATAATACCAACGGTGAAACAAGGATGCCCATTATCCCCACTATTTCTTAATACTGTACCAGAAATGTTGGCAATAAGAAAAGAAAAACAAATTAAAGGAATTAAAATAGATGATACGCTGATACACTTACAGAACCCTAGAAAATCATCTAAAAATCTATGGGAAACAATTTGAAGCTTTAACAGAGTTGTAGGATATAAAATAAATCCACACATATCATCAGCATTTCTATATATTACTGACAAAGCTCATCAGCAAGAAATATAAAGAGAAATTCCATTTAAAATGACTGTAGAATTCAGCCATTCAATAGAGCAATTTAGAACTATGCTCAAAAACTGTGCATACCCTTTGATCCAGCAGTGTTACTACTGGGTTTATATCCCAAAGAGATCTTAAAGAAGGGAAAGGGACCTGTATATGTAAGAATGTTTGTGGCAGCCCTCTTTGTAGTGGCCAGAAAGTGGAAACTGAGTGGATGCCCATCAATTGGAGAATGGCTGAATAAATTATGGTATATGAATATCATGGAATATTATTGTTTTGTAAGAAATGACCACCAGGATCATTTCAGAAAGGCCTGGAGAGACTTACATGAACTGATGCTGAGTGAAATGAGCAGGACCAGGAGATCATTATACACTTCACCAACAATACTATATGATGATCAATTCTGATGGACATGGCCCTCTTCAACAATGAGATGTACCAAATCAGCTCCAATAGAGCAGTAGTGAATTGAATCAGCTGTCCGCCTGCATTTTTGATTTCCTTCGAAGACTAATGGTACATATTTCAAAGTCCGATTCTTTTTGAACACCAAAATTACTGTTTGGACATGTATACTAATATTGTATTTAATTTATACTTTAACATATTTAACATGTATTGGTCAACCTGCCATCTAAGGGGGGGGGGGAGGGTAAGGAGGGGAAAAATTGGAATAAAAGGTTTGGCAATTGTCAGTGCTATAAAATTACCTATGCATGTAACTTGTAAATAAAAAGCTATAATAAAATAAAATAAAATAACTGTAGACAAAATAAAATACTTGGGGGATCTACTTGCCAAGACAAACCCAAGAGCTATCTGAACACAATTCCAAAACACTCCTCACACAAATAAAATCAAATGGAAAATCATCAATTATTCATGGCTAGGCCAAGCTAATATAATAAAAATTAAAATTCTGCCTAAATTGGCCTATTCGTTCAGTGCCATACCAATCAAACTGCCAAAAGATTATTTTATAGAACTAGAAAAAATTATAACAAAGGGAATGAATAAAAAAAATTACAAAGAATGACAGCTTATTAGTATCAAACCTAAAACTATATTACAAAGTAACATTTATCAAAACCATTTGGTACTGGATAAGGAATAGATTGGTAGATCAGTGTAATAAGTTAGATACAATCAATACAATAAGCAAGACCTATGGCAATCTTGTATATGATAAACCACCGACTCGAACTTCTAAAAATTTTTTTTAATTTAATAGCCTTTTATTTACAGGTTATATGCATGGGTAACTTTACAGCATTAAAAATTACCAAACCTCTTGTTCCAATTGTTCACCTCTTACCCCCCACCCCCTCCCCCAGATGGCAGGATGACCAGTAGATGTTAAATATATTAAAATATAAATTAGATACACAATAAGTATACATGACCAAAATGTTATTTTGCTGTACAAAAAGAATCAGACTCTGAAATATTGTACAATTAGCTTGTGAAGGAAATCAAAAATGCAGGTGGGCATAAATATAGGGATTGGGAATTCAATGTAATGGTTTTTAGTCATCTCCCAGAGTTCTTTCTCTGGGCGTAGCTAGTTCAGTTCATTACTGCTCCATTGGAAATGATTTGGTTGATCTCGTTGCTGAGGATGGCCAGGTCCATCAGAACTGGTCATCATATAGTATTGTTGTTGAAGTATATAATGATGTCCTGGTCCTGCTCATTTCACTCAGCATCAGTTTATGTAAGTTTCTCCAGGCCTTTCTGAAATCATCCTGTTGGTCATTTCTTACAGAACAATAATATTCCATAATATTCATTTACCACAGTTTACCCAGCCATTCTCCAGTTGCTGGGCATCCACTCAGTTTCCAGTTTCTAGCCACTGCAAAGAGGGCTGCCACAAACATTCGTGCATGTACAGGTCCCTTTCCCTTCTTTATGATCTCTTTGGGATATAAGACCAGTAGTAACACTGCTGGATCAAAGGGTATGCACAGTTTGATAACTTTTTGAGCATAGTTCCAAACTACTCTCCAGAATGGTTGGATTCATTCACAACTCCACCAACAATGCATCAATGTCCCAGTTTTCCCGCATCCCCTACAACAATCATCATTATTTTTCCTGTCATCTTAGCCAATCTGACAGGTGTGTAGTGGTATCTTAGAGTTGTCTTAATTTGCATTTCTCTGATTAATAATGACTTGGAGCATCTTTTCATATGACTAGAAATAGTTTCAATTTCTTCATCTGAGAATTGCCTGTTCATATCCTTTGACCATTTTTCAATTGGAGAATGGCTTGATTTTTTATAAATTAGAGTTAATTCTCTATATATTTTGGAAATGAGGCCTTTATCAGAACCTTTGACTGTAAAAATATTTTCCCAGTTTATTGCTTCCCTTCTAATCTTGTCTGCATTAGTTTTGTTTGTACAAAAGCTTTTCAGTTTGGTATAGTTGAAATTTTCTATTTTGTAATCAGTAATGATCTCTAGTTCTTCTTTGGTCATAAATTCCTTCCCCTTCCACAGGTCTGAGAGGTAAACTATCCTGTGTTCCTCTAATTTATTAATAATTTCATTCTTTATGCCTAGGTCATGAATCCATTTTGACCTTATCTTGGTGTACAGTGTTAAGTGTGGATCAATGCCTACTTTTTGCCATATTAGTTTCCAATTTTCCCAGCAATTTTTGTCAAACAGTAAGTTCTTATCCCAAAAGCTGGAGTCTTTGGGTTTGTCAAAGACTAGGTTGCTATAGTTGTTGACTGTTTTATCCCTTGAACCTAACCTATTCTACTGATCAACTAATCTATTCCTTAGCCAATAGCAAATGGTTTTGGTAACTGCTGCTCTATAATATAATTTTAGATCTGGTACAGCTAAGCCACCTTCATTTGATTTTTTTTTCATTAATTCCCTTGAAATTCTTGAACTTTTGTTTTTCCATATGAATTTTGTTGTTATTTTTTCTAGGTCATTAAAATATTTTTTTGGGACTCTGATTGGTATAGCGCTAAATAAATAGGTTAGTTTAGGTAATATTGTCATCTTTATTATATTTGCTCGCCCTATCCAAGAGCATTTAATATTTTTCCAATTGGTTAGATCAGACTTAATTTGTGTGAAAAGTGGTCTGTAATTTTGCTCATAAAGTTTCTGATTTTCCCTTGGCAGATAGATTCCTAAATATTTTATATTATCAGTAGTCACTTTAAATGAAATTTCTCTTTGTAACTCTGACTGTTGGATTTTATTAGTGATATATAAGAATGCTGATGACTTATGTGGGTTTATTTTATAACCAGCAACTTTGCTAAAGTTGTGGATTATTTCTAATATCTTTTTAGTAGAATCTCTGGGGTTCTCTATGTATACCATCATACCGTCAGCAAAGAGTGATAATTTGGTTTTCTCACTGCCTATTCTTATTCCTTTAATCACTTTCTCAGCTCTTATTGCCAAAGCTAGCATTTCTAATACAATATTAAATAGTAACAGTGATAGTGGGCAACCTTGTTTTACTCCAGATCTTACTGGGAATGGTTGCAGTCAAACTTCTAAAATTAAAACTCACTATTTGACAAAAATTGGCTGGGAAAATTGGAAAATCGACATAGGCTTAATCTCACACCCCATAGCAAAATAAGCTGAAAATGATTTGCTCACAAAGGATGATACCATAAACAAAGAGAACAAAGGATAATTTACCTATCAGATCTTCATAAAAGGGAAGAATTTATGACCAAAGAAGAACTAGAGAACATTAAGAAAGGCAAAATGGACAACTTTGACTACATTAAATTAAAAAGGGTTTGCACAAATAAAACCAATAGAAACAAAATCAAAAGGGAAGTACAAAGCTGGAAAAAAAACTTTACAGCCAATATTTCTGATTAAGGTTTCATTTCTAAAATATACAAATAATTCTGTCAAATTTATAAGAACACAAGTCATTCCCCAATTGGTAAATGATCACCAATTGGTAAATGATCAAAAGATATGAGCAGACAATTTTCAAATGACAAAATAAAAGCCATGCATAGTTATATGAAAAAGATGCTCTATATTACTATTAATTAGAGAAATGCAAATTAAAACAACTCTGAGGTACCACCTGACACCTGTAAGATTGGCTAAAATGACAAGAAAAGATACTGATAATTCTGGGAGAGGCTGGGATACTAACACATTGTTGGTGGATGTTAGGATTCTTACAAGGTGCTAAGTAAATGGAATTGAGGAGACAGTGGTTAAATCTAATTTGCATTGATTTAATCCTACAACAAATAATGGTTTCATAGTGATATAATGATTGGTGTGTACTCAGTGTACAGCATATAAACAAGAAGCTCTCAGGGCCAGACACACAAGCCCACTAAAAGCTCTCAGAGGAGGAGACAGATTCATTCCATCTTCCACCTTTGTTGGCTAGAGGCTGAAGCTGGCAGAGGCAAAGGACTAGTGGCAGGAGCTCTCAGAATCAAGGAGAGAAATAGGTCTCTAAGAAAGCTAACCAGGCCCAAAAGAAAGGAGACAAAACTTGGAAAGAGACAATATAGGATTTGGACTTTAACTCCTGGCTGCATTTGGGGTGATTACACTGAACTGAAACTAAGGCTGCCTCCAGAAGCCTCCCAAGACACCTGCTCCCAGAGATTATATTTTAGAGAAGAATATTACAGGTGGAGTTGTGAAATGATCCAGCCATCTTGAAGAATAATCTGGAACTATGCCCAAAGGGCTATAAAACTGCATACCCAATGCCATTACTGAGAATGTATTCCAAGGAAATCATAAAGGGAAAAGGACCCACATGTGCCAAAAATTTTTGTAGCAGTTCTTTTTGTGGTAGCAAAGAATTGGAAAAGGAGTGGATGCCCCTCAGTTCAAGAATGGCTAAACAAGATATGATACATGAAGATAATGGAATAATGTTGTTCTATAAAAAAAATGTTGAACAAGCTTATTATAGAAAGGCTTGGAAATATTTACATAAACTGACATTGAGTGAAATAAGCAGAACTAGGAATACATTTTATACAATAACAGCAAAAATTTGCTATGATCAATTATGAAAGGCATGGCTCTTCTTGGTAGGTCAGTGATCCAAAGGAATCCCAATAGACTTTGGACAGAAAATGTTATCTGCAACCAGAGAAAGAACTAAGGAGATTGAATGTATATCAACACATGCTATGTTCACTTCTTTTTTTTTTTTTGTTTTTTTTAATCTATTCCTTTGTTTTTCCCAGTTGCTCTGATTTTTCTTTCCCAATAAGATTCATAAAACAATGTGTATTAAAAATAAACTTTAAAAGACAAAAACAAAAAGAAAAAAGTGTATGTTGGGGAAGCAGAGAGAGGTAAACATCATTATGATTGAAATTGCTTTATAACATGGAAATAGAAAATGAGTTAATATTTTATTCATGGATTAATCTATAGTTTTCCTTAAAAAAGACTTGCATACACATTCATGGAACTGTACATTTTAAAATCAAATTTTCCAAATAGATTTAAATAAAAAATCATTGCCAAGAAATACTCTCTCTCTGTGTCTCTCACTCATACAAATACACACTTTTAATTCCAGTTACTTTTAATTTAGTTCACATTATTAAAACTAAAATATTTTAATAGTTACCAGAAAAATAATAATGTATAGTCAAAATTAATTTAACTAATGATGACAATATTCCATGTATATTAAACATCAGTGGTCCTCATATTCAGAGAGATTTTATATTTTAGGCACTGACAAAGATTGATATGTGAAAGGAATATTACTATTTGTTAAAATTTTTGAAGACTTCTAGAAAATTAATGACAAAATAATAGTGACAAATATGAACAGAGCCACAGAAATTTTTATTCAATAAGGGACAAACTTTTGACCTTATATTGATCAGAAAGGCATAAGTGATTTTCTGTTTTTTCTATATTTCTAAATATGATAATATTTGTGAGAAACCTGTGAATATTTTTCTTTGAACTAAAGAATGAATAGTTTAATCCAGAGAAAAACAAATGTTTTATTATTTTTATTACTCTTCCTCCTTCTCCCATTTTACTACTATTGTTACTTAAATTTAAATAATATTTCAACGTTTATATGTCAGGGTCATCTGAGTCTGACAACAAACTCATTATATTTTGCAAATTTATCTTTTCAAAATCTTTTTCTTCATTACTATTGAAAAATTTCTACTTGTATGGAGAAAAAAATTCTTAGACTAGAAAAATAAGATTTAAAAAGCTACTCATGAGGCAAAATTGAATATAAATCAATTTAAATAATTATTTTAAAATACTGATGAAAATAAAATTATTCCATAAGCTTAAAGGAATTTACTGAAATTGCTAACATTGTCATTAACCAGAGCTTCTTGGAAATGCAGCTGCAGATGATTAAATCCAAACCAAACTTCACTATAAACAGCATATTAAAGTTCTAAAGCATCTGAACGTTAAGAATGTTGAAATTTCAAGTAATGATAACATCAAAAGACTATTCTATTCTTTTTCAAGATATAAACCTTTTCTATTTGGATCTCAAAACACATAAAATTTAATAGGATGATTAAATCCTTTGTTTACTTTTCTTCACTTGCTTGTTCTGTAATAGTATTATGACATTAAAGAATTAAATTTATTTTTTGAGCCAGAATAGAATGGTTAGCCTTGTAATACACTGTTTTAGATGAATTTGCCATAGCACTGTAATAAGTTAGAGGCTGTTAAGAATATTTTTTCCAATTTTAATTTCAATGTTTCTTAATGAAATCTTTAAAGAGGAGGAACTTGTCCTCTAAGATTCTTTCCAATTCCAAATCTCTAATCTTGTGGTAAGTACATTATTGAAAGTAAATAAAAAATGCTAAAAGTAGTAACTTGTCCCAACTTTCTTTTATTTTTATTAAAGCTTTTTATTTTCAAAACATATGGTTGGATGCTTTTTCAACACTCGCTCTTACATAGCCTTGTGTCCCAAATTTTCCCCTCCATGCCCACTATAGATAGTGGGGGAACTCTGGGTGAGGTATAAGACCCTTAAGCCCAAAGGAAACCTGCTAACAATGTCTGGTTTGTCTCCCTATCTCCCCTGAGGGTTCTTGACCTTCCTGGGAAGTCAGAAGGTGGTGACAACCTGTGTTGTACTTGAAGCAGAGTGATACCAAGTGGCAAAGAATTATCTCAATACAATAGCAACTTGTTTATGTGGTTGCACAGTTTATAGTTAGCACATGCACATGTTGTTTTGGTTGTATAAGGGTATTAGAGTATATAAGGATGAGAGAATTTGAAATAAACAGACTCAATGTTTTGACCATCCACATGAGTCTTATCCCATTATTCCTTTTTAAGACCAAGGACTCAGGCTGGTACCGAGATCATCCAGAGAGCCAGTCCAAACACAACACTTGCCCCCACCTCCTCCCCTAAATGAAAAGCACTCCAATATATCTTATACATATTAAAACATATGTTAAATCCAATATATGTAAACATCTTTATACAATTATCTTGCTGCATAAGAAAAATCAGATCAAAAAGGAAAGCAAATAAGAAAATAAAAAGCAAGCAAACAACAAAAAGAGTGAGAAGATTATGTTGTGATCCACATTTAGTTCCCATCATCCTCTCTCTGAGTGTAGTTGGCTCTCATCACAAGATCACTGGAACTGGCATCAATCATCTCACTATTAGAGTCATATCCATCTGAATTGATTGTCGTATAATATTGCTGTTGCGGTGTATAATGATCTCCTGGTTCTGCTTATTTCACTTAGTAGTAGTTCATACAATTCTCTCCAGGCCTCTGTAAAATCATCCTATGGATCATTTATTAGAGAACAATAATATTCCATAATATACATATACCATAACTTATTCAGCCATTCTCCAACTGATGGGCATCCACTAAGTTTCCAAATTCTTGCCACTACAAAAAGGGCTGCCACAAACATTTTTGCACATGTGGGTTCCTTTCCCTCCTTTAAGATCTCTTTGGGATATAGGCCCAGTAGAAACATTGCTGGATCAAAGGGTATGCACAGTTTGATAACTTTTTGAGCATAGTTCCAAATTGCTCTTCAGAATGGCTATATATTCATTCACAATTCCACTAACAATATATTAGTGTCCTAGTTTTCCGCTCCCACCTTGCTGATAAACCACCCCCAAATTAAAAACTACCTAATGCCGTAACGATCACTGGAGATGCCGCGATATGAGGCCAAACAGCATTGTTACCATCACAAATGCCTCTACGAAAAGCATGGTTGAGCTGAAATAGGAACGAATGGGCCTGAAGTAGCAACCAATAGCCAGTTGTGATATCCCCTTCAACATTTGTCATTATATTTTCCTGTCACCTTAGCTAATCTGAGAGGTGTGTAGAGGTATCTCAGAGTTGTCTTAATTTGCATTTCTCTGATCAATAGTGATTTAGAGTACCTTTTCATATGTCTATAAATGGTTTTATTTTCTTCATCTGAAAATTGTCTGTTCATAACCTTTGACCATTTATCAAATGCAGAGTGGCTTGAATTCTTATAAATTTGAGTCAATTCTCTATATGTTTTAGAAAAGAGACCTTTATCAGAACTCTTTCCCAATTTATTACATCATTTCTAATCTTAATTTTGTTTGTGCAAAAATGTTATAATTTAATATAAGCAAACTTCTTTGGTCACAGATAATGTCCTTCTCCACAGATCTTAAAGGTAAACTATCCTATGTTCTTCTAATTTGCTTATTATATTATGTCTAACTCATAAACCCATTTTGACCTTATCTTGATTTATGGTGTTAGGTGTGGGTGAAATTCTTATTTTCTGCCATACTAGTTTTCAAATCTCCAGAAGTTTTTGCCAAGTAGTGAGTTCCTGTTCCAAAAGCTGGGGTCTTTGGGTTTGTCAAACACTAGATTCCTATAGTTATTGACTATTTTATCCTGTGAACCTAACCTATTCCACTGATCAACTACTTTATTTCTTAGCCATTATCAAGTGGTTTTGATGACCACTGCTTTATAATATAGTTTAGGTCTGGCACAGGTAGGCCACCTTCATTGGCATTTTTTTCATTAATTTCCTTGAAATTCTTGACCTTTTGTTCTTCCGGATAAATTTTGTTATTATTTTTCTAGATTTGTAAAATAATTTCTTGGGAATTTAATTGGTATGACACTAAATAAGTAGATTAATTTAGAGAACATTGTCATTTAATTATTTAAGTATTAATTATTTGCTAGACCTATCCAAGACCACCTGATATTTTTCCAATTGTTTAGATTTGATTTTATTTGGGTGCAAAGTTTTTTGTAGTTGTGTTCATATAGTTCCTGATCTCCCCTTGGCAGATGAATTCCCAAATATTTTATACTATCAACATTTATTTTAAGTGGAATTTCTCTTTGTATCCCTTGCTGCTGGATTTTATTTGTGATATATAAAAATGCTGATTTATTTATTTTGTATCCTATAACTTTATAAAAGTTATGGATTGTTTCTAGTAGTTTTTTAGTTGATTCTCTAGGGTTCTCTACATATACCATCATATCATCTGCAAAGAAGGATAGTTTAGTTTCCTCATTACCTACTCTAATTCTTTTAATTTCTTTTTCTTCTCTTATTGCCAAAGCTAATATTTTTAATATAATATTGAATAGTAATGATGACAGTGGACAAACTTGTTTCATCCCTGATATTATTAGGAATTATTCTAATTGTCTCCATTACAAATGATGCTTGCTGATGTTTTTAAATAGATGCTATTGATCATTTTAAGAAAATGTCCATTTATTCCTATACTCTCTAGTGTTTTTTAAAAGGAATGAGTGTTGGATTTTATTAAATGCTTTTCTGAATCTATTGAGTTTTTTTTAAGTTTGCTTATTGATATTGCCAATTATGCTGATAGTTTTCCTAATATTGAACCAGTCCTACATTTCTGGTGTAAGTCTTACTTGGTCATGGTGTATTATCCTGGGGATGACTTTCTGTAATCTCATCACTAATGTTTTATTTAAGATTTTTGCATCAATATTCATTAGAGAAATTGGTATTTTCTTTCTCTGTTTTCATCTTACCTGGTTTAGGAATCAGTACCATGTCTGTGTCATAAAAAGAATTTGGTAGGAGTCCTTCTTTCCCTATTTTTTCAAATACTTTGTATAGTATTGGAGTTAATTGTTCTTTAAATGTTTGGTAGAATTCAAATGTAAATCCATTTGGCCCTGGAGATTTTTTCTTAGGGAGGTGATTACTACCTTGTTCTATTTCTTTTTCTAAAATGTTTCTATTTAAGTAATTTATTTCCTCTTCTGTTAATGTGGACAATCTTTATTTTTGTAAGTATTCCTCCATTTCATTTAGGTTATTAAATTTATTGCCATAAAATTGGGCAAAATAACTCCTAATTAATGCTCTGATTTCCTCTTCATTGGTGGAAAGTTCTCCCTTTTCATTTTTGAGACTAACAATTTGATTTTCTTCTTTTCTTTTTCTAATCAAATTAATTTTCTAATTACTAATAATTTTTTTTCAAAAAACCACTTCTTAGTTGAATCTCATCTTTTATTTTCAGAATTTCAAATTTGGTATTTAATTGGGGGGTTTTAATTTGCTCTTTTTCTAGCTTTTTTTAGTTGTAAGCTGAATTCATTGATCTTCTCTTTCTCTATTTTATGCAAGTAAGCATTTATAAATAAAAAATTTCTCTTAAAAACCCTTTGGTTGTAGAGCACAAATTTTTGCATGTTGTATCATTATAGTCATTGTTTTGGATGAAGTTATTTATTGTGTCTATGATTTGTTTTTTTCACCTATTCATTATTTAGGATTAGATTATTTAATTTCCAATTAATTTTTGGTCTATTTTTCCTGGCATTTTATTGCATATGATTTTTATTGCGTAATGATCTGGAAAAAATGCTTTACTATTTCTGCTTTTCTAAATTTTGTTTTGATGGTTTTATGCCCTAATATTTGATCAATTTTTGTATAGGTCCCACGAACCACTAAGGAGAAAAGTAAACTCCTCTGTCTACATTCAATTTTCTCCATATATCTAAACATCTCCCTTTTCTACATTCTTTTTACCTCCTTCCCTTCTTTCTTATTTATTTTGTGGTTCAATTTATCTAGTTCTGAGAGAGCAAGTTTGAGATTCCCCACTAGTATAGTTTTGCTGTCTATTTCTTCTTGCATCTTTCTTAACTTCTCTAGGAATTTCCAAGCTATACCACTTGGTGTATATATGTTTAGTATTGATATTGCTTCATTATGCTACTCTTTAGCAAGATATACTTTACTACCTCATCTCTTTTAATTAGATCTATCTTTGCTTTTACTTGATCTGCGATCAGGATTGTTACCCCTGCTTTTTTTTTTTTTTTTTTACTTCACCTGAAGCATAATAAATTCTGCTCCAGCCCTTTACCTTTACTCTGTATGTATCACTATGCTTTAAATGTGTTTCTTATAAACAACATGTTGTAGGATTCTGGCTTTTAATTCAGTCTGCTATCTGCTTCCATTTATGGAAGAGTTCATCCCACTCACATTCACAGTTAAAATAACGAATTCTGTATTTCCTGCCATCTTATTTACCTTGTTATGCTTTTTCCTTTCCTTTCCCCTTTCCCTCCATCCCAGTATTTTGCATCTGATGACTACCTCCCTCAAACAGCCTTCCCCTATAGAGCCCTTCCAACTTTATTATACCTTTCCCCTACTACTTCTGTTTTTTCTTCTATTAGCTTTACCCTTTCTTTTCCCCTTTCCCCTCCCACTTTTCTTTGCAGTGAGACAAGTTTCTTTGTGAAACCAAATATGTCTGATATTCTCTCTTTGAGCCAAATCTGATGAGAGTAAGATTCACACAATGTTCAAATTGTCCCTTCTTTCCCTCAATCATAATAGATCTTCTTTTCCTCTTCATGAAATATAATTTCCCTTATTTTATCTTTTTTCTTTTTTCAATACAATCCTCCTTCCACCTCTAGTTTCTTTTACATGTTATCATGATAAAATCAAATTATACCAGTATTCTCTAAGTATACCCATAATAGAAATACAGTTCTCAAGGATTCTTTTCTTTTTACTTTTTTATGCTTCTCTTGAGTTCTGTGTTTGGAAATCAAATTTTTTGGTTCATCTCTGGACTTTTCATTAGAAATAGATGAAATTCATCTCTGTCATTAAATGTCTATCTTCTTCCCTGAAAGATCATGCTCATTTTAGCTGGAGAGCTTATTCTTGGCTATAATCCAAGTTCTTTTGCCTTTCAGAATATTAGATTCTAGGCCCTTGATACTTTAATTTGGAAGCTGCTAGATCCTGGGTAATCCTAATTTTGGCTCCTCAGTATTTAAATTGTTTCTTTTTGGCTGTTTGCAATATTTTTCCCTTGGTCTGATAGTTCTGAAATTTAGCCATGGATATTCCTTGGAGTTTTCATTTTAGGGTCTTTTTCAGGAGGTGATTGGTGAGTTCTTTCAATGTCTATTTTACCTTCTGATTCTAGGACATCAGGGCAGTTTTCCTTAATGATTTCCTGAAAGATCAGTCTAGGTTCTTTTTTTTTTTCATCATGGCTTTCAGAATGTCCAATAATCCTTAAATTGTCTCTTCTAGATCTATTTTCTAGGACATTTGTTTTTAATGGGTGGTCTTTCATATTGTCTTTTATTTTTTTCATTTTGGGGGGCTTTTGTTGGACTGGTTCTTGAAGTCTTATTGAGTCATTAACTTCCATTTGCTCAATTCTAATTTTTAGTGTATTATTTTCTTCACTTACCTTTTTTCATTCCTTTTGTATTTGGCCAATGGCATTGTTTTGTTCATCACATTTTTTTTCCATTTCACAAATTTTGTTTTTCAATAAGTTGGTATTTTTTAATATCTATTTTGTAAGGAGTTATATATGCTTTTCCCATTTCATCAAATCTATTTTGTGGGGAGTTTTATGCTTTTCCCATTTCATCAAATATTTTAAAGGCATTTTCCTCAGACAATTTGTTTTTCCTTTTCCATACTCTGTTGCAAAGATCTCAGTTCCTTTCCCAATTTTTCTTCTAACTCTTTTAAGATCCTTTCTGAAATCTTCCAAGAAAGGTTTGTAAAATGGGGA
Organism: Sarcophilus harrisii; assembly: GCF_902635505.1. Classification (NCBI taxonomy): domain Eukaryota; kingdom Metazoa; phylum Chordata; class Mammalia; order Dasyuromorphia; family Dasyuridae; genus Sarcophilus; species Sarcophilus harrisii. The sequence goes on along the minus strand of NC_045427.1, from coordinate 572,007,709 downwards.
CTAGCTCATCTCTCCTTTTGGGACTTCATCTGCAGTTGATTGGCCTTGAGGAAACTCAGAGTTTGAGGTCTGTTCTCTCTCTCTCTCCATAAAAATTGTCTATGTTGAGTTATTTTTGCTTTTTTGTTCATTTTTAAGGATTGAAATCTGTTCTTAATGCAAAGCAGCAAAACAGCTGCTTCAGTTTGCACTGGGGCCTGGTGTTTCTGACTGACCCTCAATGCTGGGTAATCACAAGGCCAGGTACTGAGTTCTTCCTAGGGTCAGAAGCTCACAATTTGCCTTTTGTATTCACTTTTGGGTGTTTTACAGTATCTGCTAACATCTGCTTGCAACTATGACAGAGTAGCCTAAGAGCCTTCCAGAAGGTTCCCTGGTGGACAATGTAATACTCTTTGCCTTAGGTTCCTGGTGCTGCAGTCCAAGCTTGGCAGACTGTCTCCCTGCTGATAATATGAGACCAATTTATCTCACTCTTTACAATATCTTCTCTGGACACTCTGTCCTCATTTGAGTTTGTGTTTTAATTTACTCTGTCACCATAATAACTTTATATGATGAAGGTTCTTTTCTCTTTTTTTCTTCTTTTCTTTTCTTTTCTTTTGCAATTTCCTCTCTTTTTACTTTTAAGGTGAAACTATGCTCCTGAGGTAAAGGACTACTGTCCCTAGCTTCCTGTGGAGCTTCAGCACAGTGGTGCCTTGTGTTTGTAGGGGGTAGCTTTGCCTGCTCTGTTCAGGAACAGCCTTGGTCCCCAGAGTTTGCCTTTTGAGCTTGAACTGGAGGCTGCCCCACTGATCTGTTCCTTTACTGAGGCAGAACTGAGGTTCTTAGTTACTTACTTGCTTTAATTAAGACCCTGTCACAGGCTTTCCCAAAGTCTGTCTGAGCTGGGCTGAACACCATTTTCAATCCAGTGAGATTGGCCTTTTCTGAAGTTTTTTCAGTCTATCTTGAGCTGAAGAATGATTTCATTTCATCACACCATTCAGAGACTTGGTTTTGTATAGATTTTGAAGGAAATTCATGAGTCAAATTTATTAGGAAAAGAATATGGCTAGTAATCATTGATCTTACACTAAATCAAACTTAAAGATTTAATCAATAGAGAAATCTACAATATATGTCAGTCACACTAATATTATTTTAGATGCATGTTTACATATGAAAAATGCATGTGTGTATATATGTGTCTGAGTATATATGAATATCTCTGCATGGAGCTCTATCTATATGTGTATATAGATATATGTATATGTGTGGGGATCAGTGGGTGAATATAAATGTCTATGTGTACATTTTTATCTATGTGTCTGTGTGAGAGTATAGGCAGATGTGTGTGTATACATGTGTGTGTATGTATATATTTATTAAATGGATTTGTTCTTAACTATAGCCTGCTTCATGAAACTGAGGGGCATGAAATGGAAAAAAAATAACTTTAAAAAAAGTGAGCAGCAGGGGGACAACTAGGTGATGTAGTGGTTAGAACAGCAGTCCTAAAGTTGGGAGGAACTTGAGTTCAAGTCTGGCCTCAGACACTTAACATCTCCTACCTATGTGACTCTGGGCAAGTCACTTAAGCCTAATTGCCTCAGCAAAAAAAAAAAAAAAGGGGGAGCAGCAGAAACAAAAGAACAACCTATAAGTTAATAAAGAAAAAATCGATACTCATGAATATAATCTTTTACTGTAATATATTATTACTTGAACTGGAAAATTATTGTTATATATTTTGAATCTTCTTTAATATTCTTCTGAGCACATGACAATTTGTTTTTTTTTTAATTTTCCTTCTTTGTGTTTCTTTTTCCTATTTGTTTTTTTGATAAGCAGAAATTTAAAAATAAAAAGGATTAAAGAAGGCAATTATAATAAGAAAAATTTAATAGGCATGAAATATAAGGTCAAACTAAGTATTACAATAAGAAGATATCTCACAGATCCTTTAGGTAAACACAACTGAAAATGAACCATTTTTAATATAGTAATGTCTCAACCATTGTCAAAAATTCCTTTGGTAAATCCAGTAAAATCCATGGACTCATTTAATATATTTAAATATATTCATTTAATTAATTTATTTATTAACAATAATTAATAATAAATTATCAATTAATTAAATAGATGTTTAAATACATTATTGCAAAATGAGTCCATGGATTTAATATATTAAATAAAATACACAGGATTAGAAGGGAAATAAATTATGCTCTAAAAAGGGCTTTTTTTAGTCTAAATTTATAAACTCTTGCAATGTATCCATTGACCCTTTGGGGGTGTATGGATCTCAAGTTAAGATAGCAGAGTCAGTAAAAGTCTTTAATGGCATTAATCTCCCTCCAAAAAAGTATATGACATTAAAACAACAGCCTTCATTCTGTCCCTTCCTTCCCAGAACCCAGAAGGGTAGAACAACTTTTTAATTTGGTTCAAACTCCCTACCTCCACTCCCAAGGGTGAAAGGAAAGAATACATCCTTTGTCCAGTGGAGACAGATATCCCTTCCCCCCCAGTTTTTTTGGAGGTCTTCACTCTCCTCCACCCCAAACTCTGAAGCTATTTGGTGAAATGTCATGTGCCACCTGAGTCTCCAGTAAAAAAAAAAATGCCCAGTTGAAAAAAAAAAAGTAGATTACACCAGCTACAGATAAGAGTTTCACACTGCTTTTTGCCAGCTTTAAATTATACTAAAAATTATTGACCAATGCAGAGCACCCATAAACAATAATTATATCTGTAAGACTAGGTTAGAAGAAAATCAAGGTGATACTAAAATATTACAGGCAAAAACCTGACATATTGAATCAATGAAATTCTTTATTATTATTATTATTATAGCTTTTTATTGACAGAACATATGCATGGGTAATTTTTCAACAATGATCCTTGTAATCACTTCTGTTCCAACTTTTCCCTTCCTTCCCTCCACCCTCTCCCCTAGATGGCAGGCAGTCTAGTCTCATACATGTTAAACCAGTTAAGGTATATTTTAATGAAACAGATTACAAAATTAATAACAAAGTCCCAAATGAGCTTGAAAAGGACTTGGAAAAGCAAAATGGAATTTAAATTTTTTTTCTCTATTCAATGTATTAAATTAATTTATAGCAAATTAATTCAACCAACAAACTATATTAAGTGATTCTTATCACAAACTAAACTTATAGAATATCACTTCAACAAAAACAGTCAAACAAATTTAAATGTATTTTAATAAAAAACAGAGAAATATATTTCTCAAAATTGAGAAACCTAGCAAAATTAGATACCATTTGATAATCCAGTGGGATGCAAATTATTTCTGTTGACCTATCTATTAATGGAACTATGCAAAAGGATCCATCTAGAGAAGATGATCTTAAATCTTAACATTTTTATTCAAATACAAAAGCAATTATTTCATACATCTATAATACTCTAAAATATTTAAAAGAATAATAGCAAGATAGCTACTTATCAAGGATGGTTTTTACCTGAATATCATAAAAAATTAAGACTATTATAATCATAATAATATAATGCTTTTGTTGATTATTAAATTCAGTTCCATATTTGCAGCATTTTTATGTATTATAAATTTATAAAGGAGACTTAGAATGGTGAGAATACTACAGATTTTATGTTCATGAAGGCATTCTTTATTTAAAGCATGCATCAAATACAATGATTTCAAGAAGAGTGGATACAAAAATGTGTCATTTTTCTTATAAATAACTTAAATTCTTTACAATTCTTCTTTAGCCTTAAATCTAAAATTAATTCTCCTAAATAGAATTGAGTATGGCTTTCAAGTTAAACTGATAGGTAGGGGAGACAGAGCATAAACTGCTGGAGTTGGAATCAGCTAGAACCCAGGTCAAATATTGTCTAAAATATTAGTCATGTGACTCTAAATAACAACCTCTCTCAGTGTCAGTTTCTTGAGAATAATAATAGAACCTATTTCCCAGAATTGTTGTGAACAAAAAAATAATACATAGTAATTTATAAATCTTAAACTTCTATATAAATGCTATTATTATGATTATTGCTGTTGTTTTTGTCATTATTAATACCTCAAGTATATTTCATCACTGATATACATGAATAACATTAATTTTTATGATTCTATAGAAAGATATATTCTATATCCTCACCATCTTATATTATTTTTTCTCTTATAAGATCCAAATGTTATTTGGACTTAAAACAAAAGATTGTTTATGTAAAACAAGGATAAACAGATACTAACAACTTTAATATTGAGTTCAGAAATCAAAATGTAATAATAGATGAAAATGATGCTTACGAATATCTTAATTTTCCTCCAATCAAGTCACAAAAAGCACAAAGCTTTTAGAATACTGTGGCTATGTATGAGAAGCCCCTATCATCCTGAATCAAATCTCAATGGAAAATAGCAATGAACATCTATGCAATATTAATATTAATGTGCATTTTAGAAAAAATAAAAGTGTTGTAACATATTTAGAAATTTTTCTAATAGAAACTCCATTATTCTAAGTTAACTATGGAAATATTAACACTTCATTAATAGAATGAAAAGAATTGACAGACATAAGAAGTCATGATAAATAGATTTTAAAATTACAAAAATATTTTTTAGAATGAGCAGATATTACTGAGCAATGGAAAAAGTGGATAATAGGTATATATCACTGAACATTTTGAATGGCATTCAAAATTATTTATTTGCAGTTGTAATCTATGCAACAAGTATGATCCAAGAGTAGAAGCAAAAAACTCTCCATGGACATCCACATGAATTCAACCAACAATATGGCAACAAAGTGTCCAACAATTTTTTTTGTCATATTACTTTGCTTATAGAAATTAATAGATTTGTGAGGGTAATTCAGGATTAGGTCATTGGCATTAAAAATATAGATGAATTATTCTTAAGGTCTCCCAACTCTTATTATTATAAATCATGTAAGAAGGACTGTGCAATAAATAATTGTAAAAACTTATTATCTTCTGGATACCCAGAAAAACATAGCTATGGACTAAAATTATACAAGAGAAGGTCACATTCTTTCACAAAATAATAGACAACATAACTCATATCATAAATACAAATATATAAATATCCTCGAGAGCTTAAACAAAAAAGTCACATTGAAACCAGAATTTGTCACAGATAGAATTTATGATTAGAATAATCTGGATATAATATTGATCTACAAACATTTAAGAACAATATTTTATAGATTTTGTAATAAAAGAAAAAAGTACACATTATTCCTAAACTATGCAAAAAAGTTTTTCAAATAATAGAGATCTAGCAAAAGAAACTCACCTCATGCGAGAATAGAATGAGCTATCCCAAAGATATTTTCAGTGAGCATTCAGAATATGAGCTTATATCTCAATATTTTTAGTCAATTTTAAAAAGGTAATTATCTCAGAAATTGTTAAACATAAAAAAACCAAAACTATAAGGACTTATCCTAGAATCACTTCCAACTGAATTCCATAAAAAAGAGAACAAGAGGAATAACAACAGTAAAAATTCTTTATTAATTGATATGATCATGAATTTTTCCATTTAGTTAATCTGCTACTCAGAGGACAAGAATCAAAGCTTTTCCAACTTAATAGAACCTACCAAAACTTGCACTGCACTGAGATTACCATATAAAATCCAGGATTCATGCCCCACAAGGGTAGGAAATGAAGTAAAATATGTGGAGAGAGATCAAACATAAGACCAAAGTATGCTGAAGAACATTTGAGAACAGGTTCAAACAAATAGGAAACTCTTTCCTTCACTAAGTGTGAAGGGAATGAAGGACAATGATAACAAATTTTCTCACTTCTATACTGTTTTATGGTTAACAAAGACCTAAAAATAGACAATTAAGAATTATACTAGTTTGCTGTCTCCATTTTATAAAGGGGAAAAATGAGTCTCAGAGAATATGATTATTTTCCCAAGAGTTACATATCTATTATGCATTCAATGAGCAAACTGACCCAGGTTGCATGCTCTAAATTCAGTGCTCTTTTTCTCACATCAGGTTGCCTTATCAAGTACTACATCTTTCTCATATAACAAAGAAATGCCACCTTGTAAGTACAACACAAAGTCCTTCCATGAAAATTACCCCATTTGTATTTTACATTTACCTTGCAGGGAAGGCAAAGAGGGCAATATCTTTAACAAAAAGGAAACTAGAATTAAGCAAACTCTTTTAGGGCTCTTATTTGAATTTTTCCTTCCACATCACAATAATAAGGGAAAGACATATGATTATCATAATAAACAAATAAAATCACAAGGCAAGAAATATTGCCACCTTTTGTTTGTGTTTCCATTTCAGCTTGAATAGGTAGAAAATATCTTAAGCATTACCACTGCAATAACTGAATCAGATGAGGACACTCAGAGAAAATCACATATCCAGATACTTGGATATATTTGAATTTTTCCTGTAGAAATCTTCAAAAGTAAGCCTCACATTTGGCTCATTTGGCATGATGTTAATGGAATTCAGCTCCAAGGCAGAGAAAAATTATTGAGTACATGCAAAAAAATGGGGTGCATAAAAGCAAATGGCATATGTGGACAAGTTACTGAGTGTGTGAGTTGTTCATACTACCAGAGAGTGACCATGAAATGCCCTTTAAATGTTGACCTTTGGATCCTATTAGAGATTCAGTAGGAGAGTGAGAAAAAAAGAAGCAAAAGTTTGGATTCTTGAAGCCAATTCTGGAGTAGGTATAAGGAGAACAGATCCCAGAGTCAGTTGAAATTGATAAATCCAGACAATGGTATTAATACATAGATCACAAATCATATAATATTTCTCATGGAGTGATATTTGTATATGGAGATCTATGATGATGAAACTGTAGGAGATATGAAAATGTTATTGAAGCAATTCTGAGCCCCAGTAATCTCTTAGTACACAAAAAGTAGACAAAAGCTGATATGCCTCAAATTAAATATGAATGTTATAAATGGGATTAATTTTAAGGTGCCAACATTTCTTTAGGTGTGTATATGTTTGTAAAACAAAAATAACATACATATTAGATAGATAAATAGATAGATTCTATTATGCCTTATGTATTGCCCAAGGAATAAATAAGAAAGATTAAACCTTGAGGGTTTTTTCATGATGCATACTTCTTTTCCCACTAGGAACTGAAAGAAAGAAATCTTTTCTGACATGAATTCCATAATCAAAATGTTTATTTAATAAGATAATTTTGTATTATTTAAAGAGAAAATAAAGGTAAACAATCTAACATCTCTAGTGATATAATTACTGGATTATGCAAAGAACCCCAATTATCTTGGGTACAAGAAATTACATACCAAAAAGGTTGAAAGTAAGTGAAATTAAAGTTTGTACTACAACAGTAATCTAAAATCTTTCTGAATTGCTTTAATATAAATTGATGCCGTGATTGAAGGAGAAAATGTGACAATGAGTTCAATTTCTTATTTATCTAACTCTCATAATACTAATTATTATGTAAGAGAAAATTGAAAATGGATGAAGATCTTCTAGAATGATGAAATTGAAAGGAGATCCTTAGAAGTGGGAGTACTGGATGAACAAGTGATTATTTTCCTAGCATATTACCTTCTCTTTCAAAAAGTAGAACTAGTGTGACATGTTCCTCACTAAGAAAAAGTAAAAATCTCTTTCTGATGAAAAAAATGAAGAATAATAATAATATGAAATGACTTTTTAAAGTAAAAACGTTGTTGTATAAATATTGTATAAATATAGCATATACTATAGGAAAAATATGCTTGTTAAAAACAACCACTTGTAATCAGGGCAAACTTTTTGTAAAATTATTTCTGATTGATCTTTATCCTTTAAATATGGAATTAATATTTTATATATGCCAAGATCACATTGATTGTTTTATATGGTTATATTAGTAAATACTAACTATGTATTTTTCCTGAAAATAAAATATTATTAAAATTTTACTTTTATCAATCAATCTTGTTTAAAATAAAGAAGAAATGAACTTTATTTATTATTGGTCTTCCCACATCTCCATTTAATTTACTAACTTATCTTTTTGGACATCAAATTAAATAAAATATTATAATTACTTAGATTGATTTTAGAATCAAAAAGTTTAGAATTAATTTCATTGATGAATATCCTGATTTGCACTTTAACAGTGCAATATACAAATTCTATATATGCGCATCAATAGAACTTTAGGTGAAATGTTACCTTTTGCAAATTCTAAGCAATTAATGACGAAATTAAGGTTCAGGCATATATTCAATGCTCAATAAAAGTTTGTTGATATAACTGAATAAATAACTGTTGCTTAAATCTTTTACAACAAAGTTACTAAACTAATTTAGACGATTTACTCTTTACATGAAAAAAGAGAATCCTATCTTTGTGCAGTAGAAACTAATAGTTATCCCTAGCAAGAGACTATAATAAATGTCAATAAATTTTTAAAAAAAGATAAAAATCTCATTTTTACTTTAGGCTATGTTCAGTCCAATTCAACTCCTTTTTTTCCCTATTCCCATTAAGAAGGTACTATGTTGAATTTGAGATATTGGCGGGAACATTCTAACTGAAAAACCCAGCAGGCAGATTTCAATGCAAAAATATAATTTTGGTAACATACAAGTGCTTACACAAATATAGATTTTGGTTTTTTTTAAAAAAAGGACATAGAATGTTGTATTTGGTAAGAGCAAGTAATACGATTTGGGTGAATCATAGTTTACAACAAGGAATAGCATAAAATAATTTTGGAAAAGTAAAAAGCAGATTATGGAAGATTCTAAATATCAGCTAAGAATGCTGTAAAGTTACCCATACATATAACCTGTAAATAAAAGGCTATTAAATAAATAAAAAATAAAACTAAAAATAAAAAAAAATCAGCTAAGAAGTAATAGTAAGCCCTTGGAAGTTTCTGAGAAAGAGTGATAGCAAGGTCTATACTTTTAGGTGATTGTTTTGGTATTAGAAGACATTAAAAAGGGGAGAAACTGAAAACAGGGAGATCATAAGAATCAGTTCCATTAGTCTAAGGAAGAGTGGTAATGATGCAGTTACATAATTTGGGATAGGGGGGAGGGAAATTGAAATCTTCTAAGAAGTAGTATCTTGTTAATACTATTAGTATTAACAAGATTGGTTTGGAGTGAGGGGGAAGTAGGGGAAAGAGAAATGTCAAGGATAACATCAAGATTATGAACTTCAGTGGCAAGAAGAATGGCAGCACCTTCAATAGACATGAGTGTAATTAAAAAGAGTAAGTTTAAAGGGGAAGATGAAGAACACTAAAACAGTGCTAGAAAAGTCTATAATATAAGCAGATGAAAATATTCACCAAGCAATTCTAGTGTTCATATTACAGGTTTTGGGCTTAGCTTCAAGGGAAGTACAAAATCTTTACAGTCAGTATTTCTGATAAATATTTCCTTTATAAAATATATAAAGAACTGTGTCAAACTCATAAGACTATAAGTCACTCGCCAATTGACACATGGTCAAAGGATCTGAAGACAATTTTCAAATGACAAAAGTAAAGCTATCCATAGTTATATGAAAAAAAATGGTCTAAATAATTACTGATTACAGAAATGCAAATTAAAACAACTTTGAGATAACACCTCACATCTCTCAGATTGGCTAAAATGACAATAAAAGGTAATGATAAATGTTAGAGGGAATGTGGGAAAACTGGGACACTAATGCATTATTGGTGGAGCTCTGAAATTATTCAACTACTCTGGGGAGCAATTTTTTTTTCCTCTCTCTTTTCTTTCTTTCTTTCTTTATTTAATAGCCTTTTTATTTACAGGTTATATGCATGGGTAACTTTACATCGTTAACAATTGCCAAACCTCTTGTTCCAATTTTTCACCTCTTACCCCCCACCCCCTCCCCTAGATGGCAGGATGACCAGTAGATGTTAAATACATTAAAATATAAATTAGATACACAATAAGTATACATGACCAAAACATTATTTTGCTGTACAAAAAGAATCAGACTCTGAAATATTGTACAATTAGCTTGTGAAGGAAATAAAAAATGCAGGTGGGCATAAATATAGGGATTGGGAATTCAATGTAATGGTTTTTAGTCATCTCCCAAAGTTCTTTCTCTGGGTGTAGTTGGTTCAGTTCATTACTGCTCCATTGGAAATGATTTGGTTGATCTCGTTGCTGACGATGGCCAGGTCCATCAGAACTGGTCATCATATAGTATTGTTGTTGAAGTATATAATGATCTTCTGGAGAGCAATTTTGAATGATGTCTAAAGGGCTATAAAACTATGTATACTCTTTGACACAGAGTGCCATTACTAGGTCTGCATTCCAAGGAAATTATAAAGGAGGGGAAAAGGACCCACATGTGCAAAAATATTTGTAGCAGCTTTTTTTATGGTATCAAGAAAATTTGGAAAATGAGTAGATACCCATCAATTGAGAATGGCTGAACAAGTTGTGGTATATGAAAGAAATGGAATGTTATTGCTATATAAAAATGATGAACAAGCTGATGTTAGAAAGGACTGGATAGATTTATACAAATTATTGTTTAGTGAAACAAGCAGAACCCAGGAATACATTGTACACAACAACAACAATAAGAATGTGTGATGATCAACTATGAAAGACTTGGTTCTTCTCAGTGGTTCACTAATTCAAAACAATCCCAATCGATTTGGATAAAAATTAACACCTGCGTCCAGAAAATGAACTAAGGAGACCAAATGTAAGTTAACACATGACACTTTACTTTTTTTTCTTTCTGTTTTTTTTTTATTTCTCCCGTGGTTTTCCCCTTTTGCTCTGATTTTTTTCTTTTAATATAATTCATAAATCATGTACAAATAAATATGTGTATTAAACATAAAGTTACTAGGAAAAAAGGAAGGTACTATCATAATTTTTTTATTTAATAGCCTTTTATTTACAGGTTATATGTATGGGTAACTTTACAGCATTAACAATTGCCAAACCTCTTGTTCCAATTTTTCACCTCTTACTCCCCACCACCTCCCCCAGATGGCAGGATGACCAGTAGATGTTAAATATATTAAAATATAAATTAGTACTATCATAATTAGAAAAATTAAAATATATGGAAAGTTTCTACTACAAGAAAGGTTAAAAAAAACCCTCATCATATTTAGGGGATAGTGACTAAGAAGATGAACAGGCCTCTTTTTACTGTCTCTTTCACTAGAAAAATCATATGTTTCTGATGTTGAACTATTTGACAGTACCAAGGACTTGGGTGTGAAGAACTTTCCTTTTTGGGTTTTCAGTAGCTATGGCTGGAGCCTTTAAAGGAATAGAATTGTAGCCATGAAATGTGGCATGGCTATGCAGTCATATGGCCATGCTACATTTCTATGATAACAAAGCAGCATAGAGTTTGACTATAAGTAACCCTTAATTCTCCTATATAATTGCCCCTCTTTCTTTTCATGTCATATAATACTCTACTTCCTAACACTTTTCTTGTGCTCGTATCCATTATTAATATGTTGCATTCTACTAATATCTACTATGTAGCTTTCTACTGATGGTTGGATGATTGGCCATTCTTAATTCAATAGAGATTGGTATTCTAGGACTAGTAAGTATGCATCACTACTAGAAGAATAGTGATATATATTTTAAGAGCTTTGGTTAAACCTCACTCACTTCTTTAAGGGAGAAGCTTGAGGTAATTAAAGAACACTGATTAAATTACCCAAAAGTGATCTATCCCACTCTTCTTCTCCTCTTCAGTATTGAATATGAGCCAAACTATAAAAATATCAATATTTATGGAATTGCTCTATGCTTATCCAATTGCACAGCATCATTTGGGTATTCCTTCTTTTCTGTTTCCACTGTGTAAATAGTCCAAACTATTTTGTATTGTTATAGATCTCATTTAAAAACTCTACAATGTACTAGGTCATGTAATGAATATCATACTGAACTTGAATCAGGAAAATCAGAGTTCAAATCCAGCCTCAGACATTTACTTAGCTGTGTGATGCAGGGAAATTCACTTAACTTCTGTTTTTTGTTGTCTGTAAAATAAGAGCACCTGACTCCCTGAGTTGTTATGAAGATAAAATAAGATAGCATTTGCAATATGCTTAACAATTCTTAAAGTGCTTATGATTATTGTCATTAATTAAATAAGATGAAACTCAAAAAGTATAAACGTAACATCTTACTTTAGAGTATCAAAACAATCAATTTCACAAGTATAAAATGTGAGAGGCATAAAAAGTTGAAGAGATTTGGTGATTTTAATGGAATTCAAGTGCATAAAAAGTCATCATTGTGATCTCACAACCAAAAATATAATCTTGGGCTGCATTAATGGGGTATACATGGGGGATACAATGGGGTAGAAATGAGGGATAATAATCTCTCTGTACTCCTCTTTCATAAGAACTCATCTGCAGTACTGTGTTCATTTCTGAGCATCAGAATTTTTAAAAATGAAGAAAATTCAGAGTAAGAAAACAGGATAGTAAAGAGCCTTGAGTCTATGTAATATCAGAATCATGTGAAGCAATTGAACTTGTTTGTACTAGGGAAGAGAAGACCAGGAGAGATATAATGATAGCAATCTTCATGATTTGAAGAACTTCCTTTTGGGAAGGAGACTAGACTTGTTTCATTTGGTCTCATAGCATAAAAGCAAGAGAAATGGGTGGCAGCTGCAAAGTGGCAAATTTATGCACAGTGTCAAGGAAAATCTAAAATCTGCTGTCCAAAGGTAGAAAAGAGAGCCTAGAAAGTTAGTGTTTCTACCTTCCCTGAAAGTCTTACAGAAAGGCTGGATAACTATTTGTTATGTGATGATTCTGTCCATGTTTTTGGTTTGACTATAGTACTCCTGAAGCCTCTTTAAACCTTCAAAGTCATCATTTGTGTTGTTGTGTGTTAATATTTCAGATACCTTAAGATTTAAACTTGGAGGCAGAGCCACGATGGCAGAGAGGACATACTTTTCTTTCTAACCTTCTCTCACAACCCTCAGATTAATTAGCAAATCCAGCCTGTTAATTATTTTTAGACTGGCAGAATCCATGAATATTGGGAGTGCAACAAATTACCAGCAGAAGATAATTTTTGAAAATCACCAGAAAAGGTCTGTTCCAATCAGGCTTAGAGGGAGGTGGGCCAAGCACAAACAGGTTAAGCAAGGATGCCAGGAAGTGTAGGCAGCACAAAGTCCCAGAGCAATGCGAGCTCCACTGCTGTGGAGGAATCTACAGCAGTGTTGACTATTCTGCTCTGATGGTGAGCTAGTAGATCAGCAGAGAACTTATAAAACATCCATCACAAACACAAAAAGTAAATAGAGAATTCCAAAATGGCAGAATCTCATGGGGCCTGGCCACGCCTACCCAGCACCAGAAAACCAGTAAACACTAATGCAGTAAAATAGACAGCAAAACTATAATAGTGAGAGATCTCAATCTTGCTCTCTCACAACTATATAAATCAAGCCACAAAATAAATAAGAAAGAAATTAAAGAGATAAATAGAATACTAGAAAAGTGAGATATAATAGATCTCTGGAGAAAACTGAATGAAGACAGAAAGAAATATACTTTCTTCTCAGCAGTTTATGGAACCTATACAAAAACTGACCATATATTAGGACATAAAGACCTCTAAATTAAATGCAGAAGGGCAGAAACATTAAATGTATTTTTTTCAGATCACAATGCAAAAATATTACAGTCAGTAAAAGGCCAAGGGAAAAGAGACCAAAAAGTCATTAGAAACTAAATAATTTTATCCTAAAAAATGAATGGGTAAAACAGCAAATCATAGACACAATCAATAATTGACAATAACAATATAATAATTGTCAACTGACAATACAATGATAATGACAATGACAATAATGAGACAACAAACTAAAATTTGTGGGATGTAGTCAAAGTAGTAATAAAGAAAAGTTTTATATCTCTAGATGCTTACCTGCATAAAATAGAGAAAGAGAAAATCAATAAATTGGGCTTGCAACTAAAAATGCTAGAAAAAGAACAAATTAAAAATCTCCAAACTTAAAATTCTAAAAATACAAGAAGAGATTAATAACATTGAAAATTTAAAAAAACTATTGAATTGATAAATAAATCTGAGTTGGTTTTATGAAAAAAACAACAAATTAGATAAACCTTTAGTTAACTGGATTAGAGAAAGAAGAAAATTAAATTGTTAATCTGAAAAATGAAAAGGGAGAACTTTCCACTACTGAAGAGAAAATTAGAGCAATAATTAGGAGTTATTTTGCCCAACTTTATGCCAATAAATTTGACAACCTAAGTGAAATGGAGGAATGCCTTCAAAAATATTGATTGCCCATATTAACAGAAGAAATAAATTACTTAACTAGTCCCATTTTAGAAAAACAAAAAGAAATAGAAAAAACTATTAATCAACTCACTAAGAAAAAATCCTCAGGACCAGATGGATCTACATGTGAATTCTACTGAACATTTAAAAAACAATTAACTCAAATACTTATATGAACTCTTGGAAAAATTAGGGAATGAAGGACTCCTACCAAATTCTTTTTATGACACAGACATGATAATGATTACCTAAACCAGGTAGGATGAAAACACAGAGAGAAAATTATAGACCAATCTCCCTAATGAATATTGATACAAAACTCTTAAACCAAACATTAGCAAAAAGATTACAGAAAGTCATCCCCAGGATAATACACCATGACCACATAGGATTTATACCAGGAATGCAGAGTGGCAGAGTAGTTCAATATTAGGAAAACTATTACCATAATTAACTATATAAAAATCAAATTAACAAAAAGGATATTATTATCTCAATAGATGTAGAAAAAGAATTTGATAAAATCCAACACTCATTCCTATTAAAAACACTAGAGAGTATAGGAATAAGTGGACTTTTTAAAAAAAATAGTCAATAGTATCTATTTAAAATCATCAGCAAGCATCATATGTAATTGATATGAAATTGATAGGACATATCCAATGGATGTGTCCAGTGTTAGGCTTGACTACCTATCAATTGCAACTATTATGTGACATTTTAAAGGGAGACAGTGTTTTAAACTCACCACGCTAGCTTACAAAAGAACCTCAAGAAGCTTTGAGAAAAGTTGAACTGGCTTTATCCAATGTGGTTGAAAGAGTCATTCAAAAACC
This sequence comes from Sarcophilus harrisii, assembly GCF_902635505.1. Taxonomy (NCBI): domain Eukaryota; kingdom Metazoa; phylum Chordata; class Mammalia; order Dasyuromorphia; family Dasyuridae; genus Sarcophilus; species Sarcophilus harrisii. The sequence continues at coordinate 571,992,526 of NC_045427.1, read as the reverse complement.
CTTGGAAATATCAGTTTTTGCTACAAAAGAGCACCCACAGCATTCCTTCATCAAGGACACAGTGTGATAGAGTGGGTGAACTTCTCAGCACAACCACAACAAAGTCTTACTCCTTACCCAGTGCTTGTGGCTAGAATTTTATTAAAGGCCATTAAGCAAGCAGTACAATTATCTGGGGTAATACCTGACAAGATATACACCTTTTATACCAACGCACAAATTAATGTATGCTATGAAACCCTCCCAGAATGGCAAATTTTATTAGCCACAGCTCCAAATTTTACATATGGGTCTCCATTAAAGATAACCCAACTATTATATGATTGGCAATGGAAGAAAAGGTTTCTAAGGTTTCTCTATCTTTACAGATGCATCCAGACATAGCATTTGTACTGTATACTCTCATGACTTAACTCATAAACAGAGTAGTCAGAACTCCTTTTCAGTTCATTCAGAATTGTATGCAATCATCCTAGCTCTTACTTATTATCCAGGAGATATAAATATAATATCTGATTTGACCTATTCAGTAGATATGGTACAAAGAATTGCCACAGACCAAATAAAATTTGTAGCCTCTAATATATATATCAGCTCTTTAAGAAATTTCAAGAGCAAGTGAGAAAGTATCCAGGTAAGATTTATATCTTGCGTGTCCACTCACATAGTGGACTTGCAGGACCTATTTTTGATGGAAATTCAAAGGCAGAAAGCCTTCTAATCATGTTGGCCAATAGTCCTTTATTTCAGGCAACCCAAAAATCTCATTCTAAATATCATTTGGCTGTTTGATGCAATTTGGTAGACATGTATGTCTACCAATGATTTGGTAGGATGTCTGTTTCTCCTCTCTACTATTGCCTGTCCTTGAGGATTAGGTAGTGGAGAGGAGAAACAGACATCCTCCAAAAACAAAAGAAAGGGAGAGCCAAAGGTAACGCTAGAAAACTTCTAAATTTAGCTCTTTATACAATTAACTTCTTGATTTTTGATAAAGATGCACTGGCTCCAGAAGACAGGTTTTATAACCCACCAGAAGGGCAATGTGTAGTGTGAGCAGCTCCACTATCTTTAGATAATCACCAGGTGATGTGGAGAGATCCACAAAGTGGTGAATAGGAAGGGACCAAATAGGTTAACTGCTTGGGGCAGAGGGTTTGCTTGTATCCCTACTGATGGAGAAGGAATCAGATGGGCGCCAACGAGCTGTATTCACTTTGTCCATCAGAGAGAGATGAAGAAGACCCTTGAAACAAAGGAGAAGACCCAAGAAACATCAGGTTGTTCTATTGCTGATTGTGCCCACCACTAAAAGAGCATGGTAATTGACTCATGGACATCAAAAATTGTTAATGAGACTGATGCAGGACTTGAAAACCCTCAGGAATCATAGGATTCCTAGAGACATGATGAGACTGTTGTAGGACTTCAAAATCTGCAGGAATCATTGGATTCCCAGTCACTTAAAGTAATGAATAGATTGCTTTTGGACTCTCTTGACTCTTGACTTGTCTCTTGACTATTGAAGGAGGTGTGTATGTGATTGTTGTTACCCTCCTTCTAGGACTTCTGGAAATCTTTTACACTGTGCTGATTCATATTGGTTGTTATATCACTTCTTGCATGTACAATTCATGTTTGTTACACCACATTGAGCTTGCAGTGGCTGTGAGGAGAGTCATCACAAGTACCCTGTGTTTTATTGCTATGTTCTTGTGTAATACTCCCATGCTGATGGATTTGTATATACCTGTTTCTAGTAAAACCTTTCAGCCCAGAAACCCACTAACAATATCTGGCTTGATGCCCCACTTCCCTTTGGTGTTTTTCATCTCTTCCTGAGAAGTCAGAGGGAGCATGATCAAATGTATTCTATTTTTTTCAGGGTTTTTTTTTTATTTAATAGCCTTTTATTTACAGGTTATATGTATGGATAACTTTACAGCATTAACAATTGCCAAACCTCTTGTTCCAATTTTTCACCTCTTACCCCCCACTCCTTCCCCCAGATGGCAGGATGACCAGTAGATGTTAAATATATTAAAATATAAATTAGATACACAATAAGTATACATGACCAAACCATTATTTTGCTGTACAAAAAGAATCAAACTCTGAAATATTGTACAATTAGCTTGTGAAGGAAATCAAAAATGCAGGTGGGCAAAAAATATAGGGATTGGAAATTCAATGTAATGGTTTTTAGTCATCTCCCAGAGTTCTTTCTCTAGGCGTAGCTGGTTCAGTTCATTACTGCTCCATTGGAAATGATTTGGTGATCACATGTATTCTAAAACAAAGAAAAGCGAGAGATATAGAGGACCGAAACTCTGAAAAGGTGTGCTTGAATCAGACAACAGAGCACTTAAGGCTAATTACCTATTCAATGTGAGATAATGGCTCTATATACATATATTTAGATGAGATAGTAATGTGATGCCTCTCCTCACCATTGGTGTTTGCTGAATGTTTGGTGCTAAGGTAATCATTTGAGGGAGAGAAGTTGGGGTCACTTGGCAGCAGGCTAAGGAGGAGAGAGGCTGGAGACTCCAGACTCTAAAATCCAAGGTATATCTTTAGCAAGCCACGTGGAAGCTTCCCTGCCTCATTCACTTCTCCAACTAAAGACCAAGAACTTTGATTGATCCTGACTCTGACAGATCCTGAGGCCCTCCAGGGAGCTAGCCCAGACATTATACTAAACTTGGAAAAATAGTAAATAAAAACAATTTTGAGAAAGAAATTTATTATAATGACAAGGAAGATCAACACACACACACACTCAGAAGAAGATAACAAAGACAAAACTTCTATATCAAAAGCCTACAAGAGAAATTAGAATTGGTTCAAGCCATGGAAGAGCTCAAAAAGGATTTTGAAAATCTAGAATAGTAGAGGAAAAATTAGAAAGAGAAAGGAGATGATGCAAGAAAATCATGAAAAATGACCCAAGAACTTAATAAAGGAGATAAAAAATATTCAAGAAAATACCTTAAAAAACAGGCTGTTCCAAAGGATAAATGAAGCAATTGGTTAATTGCTTAAAAAACAAAATTGGCCAAATGCAAAAGGAAGTACAAAAGCTCACTGAAGAAAATAATTCCTTCAAAATCAGAATTGAGCAAATGAAAGTTCATGACTTTATAAGAAATCAGGATAAAAAACAGAAGACAATGTGAGATATCTCACTGGAAAAATGATCCAGATCAATAATTTTAACATCATTAAGCTACTCAAAAACCATGATTTTTAAAAAGCCTAGGTATTATTTTTAAAAATTATCAAGGAAAACTGTTCTGAATTCTAGAAACAGAGGGGAAATAAAAATGGAAACAGTCCATCAAATATTTCCCAAAAGAGATTCCAAAATGAAAACTCCCAGGAACATTATAGCCAAATTTCAGAACCTCCAAGATCAAAGAGAAAATGTTGCTAGCAGCCAGAAAGAAATGATTCAAGTATTGTGGAGTCATAGTCAGGAAAACACAAGATTAAACGGCCTCTTCATCAAAGAATCAGAGGGCTTGGAGTATGATATTCCAAAGAGCAAAGGATCTAGGATGACAATCAAGAATCATCTACCCAGCAAAAATGAAAATTTCACATTCAATTAAAAAAATAATTTTCAACCATTCTTGATGAAAAAAGTAGAGATGAAAAGAAAATTAGATTTTCAAACTTGAAACTGAAGAGAAATATAAAAAGGAAAACATGAAAGGGAAAGCATAAGAGATTTAATAAGGTTAAAATGTTTAGATTCCTAAATGGAAAGATACTTGCAATTCACAAATACTTATTATTAGGGCAGTTAGAAGGAATATAATATAGAAAAAAGCACAGGTATGAATTAAATATTAAGGGATAATATTTTAAAAAATAAAATTAAGGGGTATTATGGGCCAGAACTTGTAACAAGGTGCTAAGTCACTGGAATTGATAGAGAAACAATTCGTATGTATTTAGTACTTATTAGAGTTCACACTTTAAAGACAGCATAAATAAGGAGGAGCTCCTACAAGCCCACAGAAGCCCACAAGCCTACTCTCTGGGAAGCAGAGTCAGATTTGGACTTTGGGGGATTTAGAGCTAGGATCTAGAGCTAGGATCAAGTTAAAGAGATTCACAAGTGGAAGAGATTCACAAGTTGAGGAGATTCACGAGTCCAGGAGATTCACAAGTCAGAAGCCCACAAGCCCATTCTTGGAGGCAAAGTCAGATTCATTCCAACTTCCACTTTGTGCTGGCTGGAGATTCAGAGAGAGCTAGAGACTGAAGCTGGAAGAGAAAGGACTAACGGCGAGAGCTCTTGGAACCAAGGAGAGAGATAAGTCTCTAAGAAAGCTAACTGGGCCCAAGGAAAGAGACAAGACTTGGAAGGAAATATAAAGGATTTGGACTTTAATCTCTGGCTGCATTTGGGGTGATTACACTGAATTGAAGTGAAGGCTGCTCCCAGAAGCCCCCCAAGAAACTTTCTTGCAAAGAACTTTATATTTTAGAGAAGAACATTATAAAGGAGTGACAGGAAAATGTGTTGGGAGGAAGGGAAAGGAAGAGGTAAAATGGAATAAATTATATTTCAAAAGAGGCAAGAAAAAACTTTTTTTTTCCTGAGGCAATTGGGGTTAATTTACTTATCCTGAGTCACACAGCTAGGAAGTGTTAAATGTCTGAGGTCAAATTTGTATTCAGCTCCTCCTGATTTCAGAGCTGGTGCTCTATCTATTGCGCAACCTAGCTGCCTCTAAGAAAAAACGTTTGGGGGAAGAGAAGTAAGGTAAGGGAAAGTGAGCGTACTTTACTTTCATCAGAACTGGCTCAAAGACAGAATAACATGCATACTCAACTAGTATAGAAATTTAACTTACTCTATAGATGTGGAATGGGATAAGAGAAAAAAAGGGTGACAGAAGGGAAGGTAGATGAGGGGGGAAAAGTGATTAGAAGCAAAATGCTTTTGAGGAAGGACAAGGTAGAAGGAAAGAGAGAATAGAATAAACAGGAAAAAATATAATTAACAAGAGAAATTGTGAAAAAAAATTAAAGCAAGTTCCTTCAATGAAGGCCTTATTTCTCAACCTTATAGGGAACTAAGTCAAATTTATAAAAAAAAAAATATGAACCACTGACCAAATATTAAATGCTCAAAAGATATGAAAAGTAATCAAAGCTATCCATAGTCTTATGAAAAAAATGATCTAACTCACTAATGATTGGAGAAATGCAAATTAAAAAATTTCTGAGGTGCTACTTCATGCCTTTTAGATCAACTAAAAAAGCAGAAAAGGAAAATGACAAATGTTTGGAACTATGCCCAAAGGCCTATAAAACCATATATATCATTTGACCTAGAAATATTTCCACTAAGTATGTATCCCCAAAGAGTTAAAAAAACAAAAAGGAAAAGGATTTATGTGGACAACAATATTTATGCAGAGGGGATGCCCCTCAACTGGGAATGACTAAACAAAGTATAGTATGTGATTATGATGGAATACTTTTGTATTATAAGAAATTAAAAGCAGAATTCTCTCAGAAAAGCGTGGAAAGACTTCCATGAGCTGATGCAGAGTGAAATGTACTATGTACAAAGTAATAGCAATACTGTATGAATGACTTGGCAATTTTCAGCAGTGCAGTGATCCAAGACAACTCTGAAATATTTATGATGAAAAATGCTATCCATACTCAGTGAAAGAATTGATAGTGACTGAATACCGATTAAAGTATAGTTGTTAATTTTATTTTTAAGAATTTTGGGGCTGTGTGGATAGGGGCCATATTTTCTTTCACAATATGAGTTTTGTGGAAATGTCTTGGATGACCACACATCTATAAGTCATACTGAATTAGTTGCCTTCTTAATGAGGGTAGAGTGGGAAGAGAGGAAGGAAAAGAATGTGTAAATCAAAGTTTTAAAAACAAATGTAAAAATTGTTCTTACATATAACTGGGAAGAAATAAAATAATACATAAAATAAGTATTTTATTAAAAAGTAATAATTGCAATTCAGATAGTGGACATTACTTTCAGCTGGTCCAAACACACACACACACACACACACACACACACACACACACATATATATATATATATATGTATCTGGAACAAGTATGGCACAGGTGGACCAAAAACTGGGCACCAAACTGAGTAGAATGAAAGAACAATCTCCAAAGAATCAAGATGCTAAGTTATCTAAAAGGAAAAGGGAGAATTGTGGACATAAATAGTTTTTAAAAATGAAAAACTATACAAAAGTCGGGCATAAAAGATATCAAAGAGTTGTAAGCCTGGAAAAAGGAGTTAAATTAGTTATATGTCAAGTGTAAGGTTTACAAAAGGACAATTTGTGCTCCTTTGCAAATCACACAATGTCTGCTACAATTCAATTTCTTTCAATTGAGCTAATATTAACAATATGACCAATTTGTATAATTTGGAGTTAGGATCATACATTTTACCTTTCAATTTTATCTTTAAAAGCTGAAAGATTTCTTTTTAACAATGTTAATACATCTTTCCTTCAAATGTTTTTAAGCTTTAGTAGCATGGTAACCACAACAAGGCTGCCATCTAGTGCTTTATGACTATTTTTATTCTTTAAAAAAAAACAGTCTTTAATTTAGGAAGGAAAGATAGTTTAAGTTTCCCATATTTTTTTTAAGCTTAAGAAAGGTACTGCTCGATTTGGGTCTTATGCCTATATATTCTAATTTGAGACCTGTATAGCTACACAGAAATGTAATAGGGTACCAAAGATAAAAAAAATCAAAAGGAATTTTGCAACTTAGTTTTTCATTTGGCTATGAAAAAATAAAATTGAATTTGGGAATATTCTCCTATACATCCCTTTATATCTTTTAGAGTAATGCATGAAAGAGACAAAGAGGAACACATTATTCTGATGCTCCTGTATCTTTCATCACATTGCATTCTTCTTTCTAATTATATTCAGTCTTCATATCTTATTCTTGACTTTCCTGTTGTTTCCTTATCCTCTTAGCAAGTTCCATATACTTATCTTTTTTATTCTTGCCCCATTCTATTTAAACATTTAACTGTTTTGTTTCATTATGCAAGAGACTAATGTTATCAAAAAAATTGTGGAAAATGGAATGAAATAAAATATTTATCTCATTTTTCCATTTTAAATAAATGGATCATCATGCCCTAAAAATCCCTAATAGGTAGCAATTTTTCCCCTGAGTTCACAGCCACCTCAATTTCTTTCCATGAAATATCACATTCTTTCTGACCTAAATCAACTTCATGAAACTTTTGTGGCTAGAAGTCCAAATTCTTAAAATATTTATCCCAGAATTCATAGAATACTTATCATGTAGAAAATCTTTCACATTTCCACTAATACCATGGATTTGTATACTTCCTCTCCTCTCTCCCCTTGGTCATTCTGAAGGGCCTAAAGACAATTACTGGTAGGCTCAGAAAAATCCTGCATCAGTCACAAATAGTGATGGTGAAATTATCACCCTAAAAATGGGAGTCCTGGTGACTCCATTACAATTGTACCTTTCTTTTAAAATGCTTTAGGATCACCATCTATTTTTAAGGAATGACAAATTCTTTAGGATTTGACCTTTCTTAAAGAGAATAAATTAGCACTGAAGATTCAATTCTATACCTTTAAAAAAAGTCAGTTAGGACTGACTTTGTAAAAAGAAAATTAATGAGAAGGTTCACAACCAGGTGATTTCCAGGAAAGAAAAGAGCTTCTTACTAATGGAAGACAACAGATATTATAACCAATACTTCTCAGCTTTGTTTTAATATTTGTGTAATAAGTATGATATAATCACAGTCCCTTTAATATAAATGTATACAAAAGAAAGTTATTGAAAAAATTGATTTCTGGTACAGAAAACAGTATGATTTGAGACTATCCCTGCATAGCAGGCAGCTCATTTTGGGCAGATAAGAATAATGCTAGGAGAAACAGACATGGTAGAAGACAAGATAATATTTGGCATTCTGGAGCTAAGAGAAAGGGATGTCATCCTAAAATGTTTTTTGTATTTTTACACATCAAGGAGTTTTTTTTACCTATTATATATACTAAAAGAAATTCCTGTTTTGCATTCAACCTCTAACTAATGGCAACTTTCAGGTTGATATGAATTATTCTTTTTTTGAAACTAATTTGGGAGACTTCCGCCAAGATGGCAAAGAAGAACAGCGTTAAGTCCGCATTTTCTCCCAGAATCCATCCTTACAAGCCCTGAATTAATGCCTGACTGGAAAACCACAAACAGTTACCAAGAGAAGACATCCTGAGATTTCGCCAGGAAAGGTCTGTTTTTGCTGAGGGTGGGACGGTTTTAGATCGGGCACAGGCGAGGGCAGAGGGCAGTGAGAGCTTTGGCGGCAGTCACAGCCCAGCAGACGGAGGGGGGTTGGATCCAGCCATCCTGCGGAAACACCTGGGGGAAGAAACAACCCCAAACAGCTGGAGTTCCCTTTAGATGGCCAAATTTCTCCCCCACAGGTCTGCACGCCCAGAGTCTCAGACACAGGCGCAACACAGTCCTGCTAGTGCCTCGTTTGGCCCCCAGTCTGTGAGGAAGCCTTAACGCCACCCAGCCTCCCCAAAAAAAAGGGACCTATTTGGGTTTTTTTTTCCTTTTTTCCTTTTAGTTTGTCCTATTCTTCCTCTGACAAAAATGAGCAAAAAGTTAAAAAGGACTTTTAACGACTGACAACTTTTATAAAGACAGAAACAGACTCTAAACCCTGAGGAGACAAAGACAGATTATCTTCATGGAATCCTTAAAGGGAGGAGATCATCTGCCCCAACAGATGAACCTGGAAGAATTAAAAAGGCTCCCCAAGAGGCTAGAAGAAAATGGGGGGAGAGGGAGGCTTGGAAGAGAGACTGAGAAGTCATTCCACCTTTAAAGACAGAGGGATAAAGAAAAAATCCCTTGAAAATAGGATTAGTAACTAAAAGAAAATTTCAAAGAATAAAATTGGGAAATGGAAAACATTCCATGAACAAATTGACAATTAGAAAAGATATAAAAAGGAGGAAGAAAAACCATTAAAATAAGAATAAAAAATGGAATTGAATGACCTGAGGAGACAAGAAGAATCAGTCAAGCAAGACCAAAAAATCAAACAATGGAGAAAATGGGAAATATTTTCTAGGAAACAACAGACCTGGAAAAACAGGTCTAGGAGAGACAATCTGAGAAATATTGACCCCAGAAAAACAATGATGAAAAAAGAGCCTGACACTATTTTTCCAGGAAATTATCAAGAGAACTGCCCAGAAGTCAAGAAACAGAGGGAAATAGAATTGGGATCAAATCACCCACTGAAAGGGATCTTTAAAACAAACACAAGAAATATAGTCCAAATGCCGAACCCCCAAACAAAGGAAAAAAACCCAAGCAACAGAAAACCTAATTCAAAATAGAGGAGCCACAATAAGGATACCCAAGATCTAGCAGCATCCACATTAAAAGACGAAGGGCCTGGAAATGATATTCCGAAAGGCTTGGGAACCTGGTATGCAACCAAAAATAACTTTTCAGCCAGAATGAGCATCTTTTTTCAGGGAAGAAGATTCATTCAACGAAATAAGGAATTTCACCTATTTTTGGTGAAAAAAGCCAGAACTTAACAAGAAGTTTGATCTGCAAATAGAACTCAAGAAAACCAAAAAGGAAAAAGAAATCTTAACTATATTTATGCAAAGACAAAAAATACATTAACCTTGTTCTAGAAATGAGGGGTGGAAAGACAGTACTAAAAAGGGAAAGGGGGGGGTACTATTCTCAAAAGAGGCAAAGGAAACCTATTATATCTGAGAGAAAAATGGAGGGGAGAATTAAGTGGGTATTTTATGCCAAAGAATTATTTAAGAGAAAAATTTTGACATTCAATATATTGAAACCTCCCATCTCATTAAAAAGTGAGAAGGAAAGTGAAAAGGAAAGAATAAACTAACAGAAGGGTAAGAAACATGAGGGAAAGTAGAAGATGGGGGAGGAACCAAGGTAAGGAGGGATACAAAAGGAGGGCGGAGAAGCAAGTGGGCTCAAAGTTTAATACTGGGAAGGGGTAAGGGGGAAAGAAGGGAGAAAAGCATAAAATAGGGGAACAAGATGGAAGTAATACAGAATTGGTAATTTTAACCAAAATGGAACGAGGTAAACCCCATAAAGAGGAAATTAGCAAATGGATTAAAAGCCAGAATTAAATATGTTGCTTAAGGAAAACACACCTGGCAGGGCAGCAGAAAAAGGAAAAAGGATGGAGCAAAACTATATGTTCAGGGGTCAAAAAGCAGGGGTAGCCATCCTGATCTCAGATCAACAAAACAAAAATTGATCTAATTAAAAGAGATAAGGAAGGAACCAATCTTGCTAAAGGGGTAGCATAAAAATAACAATTTATTAAAATATATACCAAGTGGTGTGCATCTAAATTTTAAAAGAGAAAATTAAGAGGAGCTGAAGAAGAAATAGATAGCAAAATATAATATGGGAGATCCTCAATTTGCACCTCAGAATTAAAAACCAAACACAAAATAAAAAAAGAAAGAAGTCAAAAAGGTAAAAGAATACTAGAAAGTTAGATATGATAGACCCTGAGAAAATGAAATGGAAGAAAGGAGACACTTTTTTCAGAGTTCATAACCTAACAAAAAATAGACCATATTTTGGACATAAAACCCAAACTCAAATGCAGAAGGCAGAAATAGTGAATACATCCTTTTCAGACCACGATGCAAAAAAAATTAATAACAAAAAGCCAGGGGTAGACCAAAAAAATAATTGGAAACAAATAATCTCTTACTAAAGAAGATTGGGTGAAAAGGAAATCATAGACAAATTAATAATTCACCCAAGAAAATGATAAAATGAGACATCACATCAAAATGTATGAGATGCAGCCAAAGGGTAATAAGGGGAAATTTCATTCTCTAGAGGCTTACTTGATAAAAGTAGAGAAAAGAAGGTCAACGAATTGGGCTTGCAATTAAAAAATGCTAGAAAAGGAACAAATTAAAAACCCCCACAAACAAAACTTGAAATTCTAAAATAAAAGGAGAGATCAATAAAATTGAAAGTCATTGAATTAATTAATAAACTAAGAGTTTTCTAAAAACCAACAAAATAGAAAACCCTTGAAATTATTAAAAAAAGGAGGAAAATCAAATTGTTAGTCTTAAAAATAAAGGGAACTCCACAATGAAGAGGAAATTGAGCAATAATTAGGAATTATTTTGCCCAACTTTTATGGAATAATTTATAACTTAAATGAAATGAAGAATACCTCAAAAATATAGTTGGCCCAGATTAACAGAGGAAGAAGTAAATATCCAAACAGTCCCATCTTAGAAAAAAAGTTTATTAACAACTCCCAAGAAAAAATCCCCAGGACCAGATGGATTTAATTTGAATTCTACCAAACATTTAAAGAACAATTAACCCCAATGCTATATAAACATTTGAAAAATTAGAACTGAAGGAGTCCTACCAAACTCCTTTTACGACACAGACATTTCTGATATAAAGAGGTATGAAAAACAAGAAAAAGAAAATTATAGACCAATCTCTTAATGAATATTGATAAAATCTTAAAAAAATTAGAAAATATTACAGAAAATCATCCCCGGATAATACACAGATCAAGTAGGAAACCAGGGAATGAGGGTGGCAATATTAGAAAACAAGAAATTGACTAATCAAACAAACAACAAAACCATATGATCATCTCAATAGATGCAGAAAAAGATTTGATAAAATCCAACATCCATTCCTAATAAAAAATTGAGAGTATAGGAAAAATGGACTTTTCTAAAATAGTTAAGCATATTTAAACCATCAGTAAGCATCATATGCAATGGGGAAAACTGGAATCTTTCCCAGTAAGATCTGGAGGAAGAATGCCCATTAATTATTATTAAATTGTATTAGAAAAGCCCTGGAAAAGAGTGGAAAGAGATTAAAGGAATCAGAATAGGCCATTCTATAAAATGCACTAAATAACCACTACAGTTTCTTCCAACTCAAAGTCTAGGATTATAGTTCTATAATTCCTTTTTTTTTATTGAAGTGTTTTATTTTCAAAAGATATGCATAGATAATTTTCAACATTTATCCTTGTAAAACCTGGTATTCCAATTTTTTTCCTCCCTTCTCCCTAATCCCCCCTCTACATGTCAGTTAATATAATATATGCCAAACATGTACAATTTTTCTAAACATATTTTCACAATTATCATGCTTCACAAGAAAAAACACATCAAAAAGGAAAACAATGAGAATGAAAACAAAATGCAAACAACAAAAAAATTGAAAATATTGTGTTATGATTCATACTCAGTCTCCATAGTCCTCTCTCTGGTTGCAAAGGGCTCTCTTCATCACAAATATATCTATAATTCAATGCTTATTCTTTCAATTTAATTTTTTACATTAATAAAACTAGCATTTCTAAAATGATGTCAAATAGTAATTATGAAAGAATAGGCTTTGAAAAGATTTCTAAATAGCTATTAAATAAAAAGTTTCATTAGATAAATTTTTAGTGTTTTAAAGAAAAAATCCTATATTATGTTTTCACATAAATGAATACTGAATTTTAATAAGAACTTTCCATTCATTTATTAGTATAATAGCATGGTTTTATTATTTATCCAATTTACTGGGGTCAACATGCTTTCCTCAAAATAAATTATTGGATAAAAATAATAAAATAATCTTGTGTTTTGCATCTTGAATATAATAACTGTGTTTGATACTTCCCCTTAAAGAAGAGATTAGTTTTCCTATAAAGATGAATCTGGGATGATGAAACTATTCAAAGAAAATCTGAATTGAATTGTCATATAGTGATTGTTCTCAAACTCATTATAGGACATGACAAAGCTTTGAAGAGTTTTAAAAAGCAAAGTGTTGAGGCATCTACATAGTACAGTGATTAGAATAATGGTCCTGGGGTCAGGAGGAACCGAGTTAAAATCTGACTCCAGACATTTGACAGTTACTAGATATGTAAGACTTGGCAAGTCACTTAATTCCAGTTGCCCTGCAAAAATGAAATAAAATAATTAAAAAATTTTTTTTTTCATTTTAAAGCTTTTTATTTTCAAAACATATACATGGATAATTTTTCAACACTGAACCTTGCATAGCCTTGTGTTTCAGATTTTCCCCTCTTTCCTCTCACCCCCTCTCCTAAATGGTAAGCAATCCAAAATATATAATACATGTTAAAATATATATTAAGTTCAATATGTGTAAACATATAAAATAAACTTTTTAAGTTTATAAATATAAATATAAATAAATAAAATGAATAAAAAGAAACCTGATATTTTCTGATCAATTTTATTCCAAATATAAAAATCTTTAAAGTGTATTTCTTGAAGAATAGATAGGTAATTTTAATTACTAGGAACAATACTTGATTAATAGGTAAACGTAAAATGCTTTACAATTTTACATTGGCTATTTTCTTATATCAGTCTTTGATTTGGAGCAAATATTTCAATACTTTGTATACTTCTTTTGAATATATGAGATTTTTGTTTTAATTTTTCTTTGTAAGTTTATAAACGAATTTTATAATTTTATATGAGATATGATACCATTTTTCAATATGTTGATCTTATATATCCCACATATTAAAATCAGTAAACTCCAAGTTGCTACAGTAATGTAGGCAATTATTATGTAATTAAATTGTCACTTAAACTAATATTTAAATTCATAATTGAAATATTGAATTAGGATAATTTGCTGTCCATTATTAGTATTTTTGAGTTTTTTCTCTTTCTTTTACTTGCTTGGTTTTATTATTATCTGTCACATAAATTATTACAGCAAAAGATTTATGGTGTAAACTCAAAGCAGAAATATTAAATTATTTTATATGTGTTGCACACAAGAAATTGATAGTTATTTTATTAATTGCTTTATTTTTCTAATTATACATATATATTAAATTTTAAAATACACATTTCTTTATGAATCTTGTTGGGAAAGAAAATCAGAATAAAAAGGGAAAAACCAGAAAAAAAAAAAATGAAAAAAGTGAACTTAGCATTTGTTAATTTACATCCAACCTCCATAGTTCTCTTTCTGGATACAGATGGCATTTTCTATCTAAAGTTTATTGGGATTGCTTTAGATCACTAAATCACTGGGAAAGACCAAGTCTTTCATTGTTGATAATCACACAGATTTGCTGTTACTGTGTACAATATAATCCTGGTTCTGCATGCTTCATTCAGCATCAGTTCATGTAAATCTTTCCCAGCCTTTCTAAAATCACCTTGTTCATCATTTTTATAGAATAATAATATTCCATTACTTTCATATACCATATATTCAGTCATTTCCCCAATTGAATGGACATCTACTCATTTTTCAATTCTTTGCCCCCACAAAAAAGAGCTGCTTAAAACATTTTTGTGGATGTGGGCTCTTTCCCTCCTTTATGATTTTCTTGGGATATAGACCCAATAATGGCACTGCTGAGTCAAAGGATATGCATAGTTTTATAGCCTTTTAGGCATCATTCCAAATCACTCTTCAGAATGATTGAATCATTTCAGAGCTCCACCAATAATGCATTAGTGTCCCAGTTTTCCTATATCCTCTCCAACATTTATCATTATCTTATTGTCATCTTAACCAATCTGAAAGATGTGAAGTGGTACGTTAGAGTTGTTTTAACTTTCATTTCTCTAATTAAGAGTGATTTAGAGCATTTTTCATATATATATATATCTATAGATGACTCTAATTTATGATCTTAAAATTGTCTGTTCATATCCTTTGACCATTTATCAATCTGGGAATGACTTGTATTCTTATAAATTTGACAATTTTTTACACATTTTAGAAATGAAGCCTTTATCAGAAACAAGTAACTTTTTTTCACAGCTTTGTACTTCCCTTTTAATCTTGTTTGTGCAAAAAATGTATGTAATGTAATGTAATCAAAGTTGTCCATTTAGTATTTCATCATTTTCTCTAGATTTTCTTTGGTCATCCTTTCTCCAAAGGCCTGATAGGTAAACTATCCCTTGCTCTTTTAATTTGCTTACAATAGCACCTCCTATGCCCAAATCATGTACCTATTTTGACTTTATTTTGATACGGGGTGTGAGATGCAGATCTATGCTGAGTTTATGACATATTATTTTCCTTTTTCCTAGAAAGTTTTGTGAAATAGTTATTATCTCAGAAGATGGAGTATCAAATACTAGATTACTATAGTCAATGATTATTACGTCAGTGTATCTAACCTATTTCATTGATCCACCTCTCTATTTCTTAGCCAATATCAAATGGTTTTGATGACTACTGCTTGAACTGCTAAGACACCATTCTTTGTATTTCTTTAACATATTGATAGTTGACTGCTTATATACTGTGCATTATAGGGAATATGTAATGATTAATATTGGATAATCAATAAATCAGTTTTTCTATCATGTGATTAAAATTACTCAGTCTCCATCTGCTCTCTAATAATAATAACTAACAACAGAAACAGTATCTAAGACTTAATATATATCAAGCACTTTATAAATAGCTCATTTCATGCTCGAAACAACTTTAGTAAAAAGGTACTTAGAATCATCTACATTTTAAAGTTAAGGAAACTGAGGTAAATAGAAGTACCTAAGGTCATATAGCTTGTTACTCTCTGAGGCATTTATACAAAAAACTTGTTCAGTCAAAAACTGATCATCATTTCTTGTCCAGGATAGAGAACTTAACAGAAGTCTTCCAATATTCTTCTTCAAACAACTTTAAAATACACTGAAAATGTAATTCTGTAGTGGTTGAACTAAAAAAAGGTCAAGATGTAGCATTTTTCCAGCCTAAGAAACTTAGGAGGTTGACAGAAGGCTGTGACACTGGAATGGGGACCAACCTGGAGTACAGTACTTAGAAACAAAATCAATAAAATGACAGCAACAGCAGCAACAACTTCAGGAACTCTTAGTCCATATATGATAAGAAGGAATCAGATAATTTGTCAGAAATAGATTAGAGGACACCCTTTGCTAGCACTGTGTGCTGGAACTTGTTTTATTGCCCATACAAAGCTCCATGTCTTAGTTCCAGAGCAAAGAAGAGCACTAGCACTTGCAGCCCCCAAAAAAACAAGGTCCTTTCCTTTATAAAGACCAGAGAACAGATATCTTTGCTTCACATCAATCTTAATGGAAAGACTTCTAGCTTATCTTCATAACAGATAATGATTACTAATAACTTTAAACAGCTGCTTCTTGTTTAAATGAAAGCTCTGTTTATTCCTAAGCTTTCAACTGCTTTTAATAGACAATAAGGAAATAAAACTATTATTTTTTGCAGAAGAAAATCCTAGAGATCAACTAAAAACTTTAGCAAAGCTGCAAAAAATAAACCCACATGTTGGAATCTTTACAAAGTGTTAAGCCACTGGAGTTGATTTGATCTTAGAAAGAGATATTTTGGGCCAGAACTTGAAACAAGGTACTAGGTGGAACTAATAGAAACAATGCTTGTGTTCACACAAGCTCATAAGTATCTAAGATACTCATAAGTATCTAAGTACTCAATGGAGTTCACACAACTCCATTGGGAGGATGCAGGGATTAGTAGGGTTTAGTCCGAATTCACACCTCCCTTGAAGTTCTTAGGACCAGAGAACACTCTGGGAGATAATCCATAATCCCTGCCTCAAGAAGGAGGAGTTAACCTTTGGGAGATGATATATATGGAGGAAGCTCTTAGAGATAAGAGGGAATTTCTCCGGAACTTCCGACAGGGGTGGGAGACAGGACACTCTGGAAGAAAGCCTACAAGCCCTATCTTCGAGGCAAGAGAGATTCATTGTATCTTCTAACTTCGTACTGACTGGAGGCTGAAGAAAGCAAAGGCAGAAGCCAAGGACAAAGCTACAAGAGCTCAGGCAGAGAGACAGGCCTCAACTAACCGGGCTAATTTGGAAGGAGAAATAAATGTTTGCATTTTTACCAGCTGGCTGCATTTTGGAGTAATTATTGATTGTAACTGAAACTAAGGCTGCCTCCAGAAAACCTTCACACCCACATAAATAATCAACATTTCTATATACTAACAAAAACCAAGTGAGATAGAAAGAGAAATTTCATTTAAAATTACTTCAGACAATAAAAAATATTTGAGAGTCTATCTGGCAAGAGAAACCCAGGAATTCCATATTTATATAATTACAAAATATTTCACACAAATAAAAATAGTTTTAAACAATTGCAGAAATAGTAACAGGCTGAGCAATATATAATAATGACAATTCTATATAATTAATGGTATTCACTGGTATACCAATAAAACTCTAAAAATTTTCAGAAATTGAAAAATAATAAATTTTATCTAAATGAAAAAAGATTGAAGAAACTGATTTTTAAAATGTGAAATAGATAGCCTTGTAGTACCAGATTTTAAAATACATTACAAAACAGTAATCAGGAAAACATAATATTTGTAGCTAAGGAACAGGGTAGAACAGATTAAATATACAATAAGCAGTAATAATGACCATAATAATCAAGTGTTTGATAAACTCAAGGATCCAAGCTTTTGGGGTAAGACCTCAACATATGACAAAAATATTGGGAAAACTAGAAAGCATTTGGGCACAACCTAGATACAACATCTCACACTATATACCAAGATAAAATTAAAATGGGTTAGGGTTAGGGTTAGTGATATCAAAAGCAATTTAGAGGAGAAGAGAAACTTGTATCCATCATATCTGTAGATAAAAGAAAAATTCATGACCAAATAAGAGAGAAGGGATCATAGGAAGTAAAATAGATAATTCTGGTAATATTAAATTAAAAAGAATTTGCAGATGCAAAATCATTGCAGCAAAAATTAGAAGCAAAGTAGGAAACTAGAAGGAATTTTACAGCAGATTTCCCTGACAAAAACTTCATTTCTCAAATATATAGGGACATGAGGTATATTTATAATAATCTGAGTCATTCCCAAATTGACAAAATGGTCAAGACGTTTGTCAGGTCTGAATAGGCAGTTTTCAGAAAAAGAAATCAAAGAAATCTACAGTCATATAGAAAATGCTCTAAACTGTTATTGATTGGAAAAAATATAAATTAAAACCACTCTGAGATACTATCTCATGACTATCAGATTGGCTAACATGACAGAAAAAGAAAATGACAAATTTTGGAAGGAATCTGGAAAAACTGGGGCACTAATGCATTGCTGATACAGTTATGAACTAGTTTAACCAGTCTGGAAATTACTTTGAAACTATATGCAGAGCTGTAAAATTGTACATACCCTCTGACCCAGCAATGCCACTTCTGAATTTATATCCTAAAAAGATCAAATAAAAGAGAAAAGGATTTATTCGTGAAAAAATATTATAACAGCTCTTTTTGTGGTACCAAAGAATTAGAAATCAAGAGGATGCAAATTAATTTCAGAATGTCTGAATAAATTATGGTATATAATTGTGATGGAATACTATTGCTCTATAAGAAATAAGCAATATGATTTTAGTAAAATCGGGTAAGGGTGTAGTGAGCGGAGGCAAAAAAAACACCAGATATGCAAATAGTAATATTGTAAGGATAATCAAATGTGAGTGATGTGGCTATTCTGATCAATGCTGTGATCCAGGCAATCTCCAAGACTTATTATAGATGCTATCTATCTCCAAAAAGAGAAATGTAAGAATAGGAGTATAAATTGAAGCATAATTTTTTCATTATTTTTTTCCTTTTTTGCAACACAGCTAATATAGAAAGATATCTTGCAAGATTTCACTTGTATAAGTGTTGTCACATATCTTGCCTATTCCATGATTTGAAGGACAAGAGGGAAAGAAGTCAGAAATCAAAATAAATTTTAATAATCCAACTATTCTGGAAAGAAATTTGGAACTATTTCCAAAGGTCTATAAAACTGTGTCTATCCTTTGATTCAGCAGTACCACTACTGGATCTGTGTCCTGAAGAGATCATAAAAGAGTGAAAAGGACCCACGTGTTCAAAAATATTTGTAGCAGATCTTTTCGTATTGGCAAAGTATTGGAAATTTAGTGGATGCCTATCAGTTAGGGAATGGTTGAATGTTATAGTATGTGAAAGTAGTTGAATATTATTGTTCTATAAGAAATGATGAACAAGTTGATTTCAGAAACACTTGGAAAGACTTACATGAGTTGATCTAAGTGTTATGAACAAAACCAAAGGAACATTGTTCATAGTAATAGCAATATTATGTGATGATCAACTATGACAGACAAATGTTTTCAGCAATGTGGCAATCCAAGATAATTTCAATAATATTGCAATAAAAATTATCCAGAATGAGAGCTAAGGAGACTAAAAGTAGATCAAAGGATAAAAATTTTCATCTTTTTTGTGTGCTTTTTTTCCTCATGGCTTTTCCCTTTGGTTCTGATTTTGCTTTCCCAATATGACTAATATGAAAATGTGTTTAAAGTGATTGTACATGTATAACTTGTATCAAATTGCTTATTGTCTTGGGGAGAGAGCAATGAAGGGAGGGAGAAAAAATCTGGAACTCAAAATCTTGCCAAAATGAATGTTAAAAGCCATCTTTATATGTAATTGGAAAAATAAAATACTATTGAACATTATATAAATTTTTTTTTAATTTGGTTAGCAGTTATTTAAGAAATTTTAATGGCTTTCTCCATGATAGATTTTTTTTTTATTTTAGGTCTACTTATAACAAAGATCTATGAATCTTGAAGATGTTATCCGAAATTCTTTCCAATTTATGTCCAATTTTCAGTTTACATGAGAAATTTATTGAGACATAGCATCAAAGGAAAAAGAGATTATCTGACTATACTCTGCTATTCAAATCACAGATGGAGCATCAAATTAAGTTCTGGATACCACATTTTAGAAATAATACTAATAATTTAAAGAGTATTCAGTAGAATGCAATCAAAATGATAGTGGTTCTGAAATTTGTTTTGTATTAAAATCAGCTGAGGAATCTGTGTATAGTAACTATGAAGAATAAGAGACTTAGATGGTGAACTATAGCTGTTTATCATTATGTGGAGGATCATATGGAAGTAAGGTTAGTTTGTTTTGATCAGACTCAGAGGAACTAGGAGCAATGGATAGAAATTGAAAAGTAGCAAATTTAGGCTTAACATTGGGAAAAAACCAAATTAATTAGAGATATTCAAAAATATAATGGGCTGCCTCAGAAAGGAGTATAACTCCCTACTAGAGGTCTTCAAGAAAAGATTCAATGACCACCTATGATGTAAGGTATAGAGGACATTCTTATTCAAGTAGTTGTTGGCACTGATGTCAGGACATCATGTCAGGATTGAGGTCCTGTTCAATTTTACATTTTTGGCCATTGATACTTTCATTGCATCTAGTACTTTCATTTAATATTTAGTCCAAAGTGCTAAAGCTTAGAATTAAAGATATATTTTAATTACATAGAACCACTTAACAAGGAAAAACAAATCAGAGATCTGAACTAGTATAATAATTTATGGATTATTATTCTAGATCTTAGGGCTATCAAACTATCAATGAATAGGATACTTCTCTATCTCTTATAATGCAAAGAAAAAATGCTATTATTCCTTCCTCAAGAAAAGAATCCCTTCTTTTAAAAAAAAACAGAAAAGGAGTTTCTTTTATTCCTATCACAAGAAGCTTAGTCTGTGGTTGTAGGAAGTAGTATAAAGGTAACTAAACCAGAAAAACATTTTATTATGTGATATTTTTTCAATTTGAGATAAAATTTTCTCCATCACTATACACCAATACAAACTCAAAGCTTGGCATTGTCATTTTAAATAATTTGTACTTTTTTCCTTATTTCTACAATAGACAAAAAAATCATAAAGCTTTCTACATCAAGTAAATGAATCCATAAGCAAAAGACTAATGTTTAAAAACACAGACATCCATTTTAATATAGCAAAATATGACTACAAGGACTCTGACAACCTTGTAATATAAGATATTCAAGAGGCAGTTGTAGATGGATATATAAATAAAAAAGGATATACTTGATATATTTGTTAAAGAACAACAAAAGGATAAGAATGAACAAATGAATACAGATGTAGCTTCTTTGTATAGGTGGGCAATGGTGTGTGAAGCTACAGTATTAAAAAGGGAGTGCTGCCAAATCATAAAAACCTATTTTTATAGCACTGTATTATTTAATACCAGATGGTAACGCATAAAATACAATGAAAATATCATAAAGTAAGTCCCTTGACCTCAAGATACTGACAAGAAAGAAAAATCAATTCAATATTTAGTAACAGCCTACTATGTGTAAGATTACTATGTTTAGTGCTGGGAAAATAAAAGTTTAGCTCTGCCTTTTAGTGTCCATAAATATTAAAAATGCTTACTGGTGACATTAGAAAATATGTAAAAATGTGAAGAGCTTTCTATATAATATACACAGTAAATATTGAATTTAATTTATTGAATGTTGAACATATACACAAGTATCATGTTTTTCTTTCAAAATAACAATTTATAAAACAAGCATTTTAATTATCAGATGATTTCTTTACTTTTTCAGATCCTGCAATTGTAGAGTAAAATTCTAATTATTTGAAATCTAGACAACCAGAATTGCAATGCAAATTGATACAATGAAAATAATATTGAATTTAAAATAAGAGATTATGAGTTTAGATTATGCCTATGTTCCTTAATATTTGTGTGACATTGTACAAATATGTTTCTCAGTTTCCTTATCCATAAAATGAAAGAATTAAATCATATGAACTAAATAATGCATTGTGGTTCATCTATGATATTGTGATGTAAGTATCTAAATTTCACAGAAAATAATTATCTTTCAAGTGACAGTATATTTTTAAAAACTGTAAGTCATCTCTTCCTCTTGCTCTTTAATCACAGTAGAACAAATATGATTTAAATAACTGAAGGTAATTGTTATGACAAACAAGGAAAGGATTGTGGCAAGACTTGTGATTTCATTAGTCTAGGGAATTCCACATGTGAAGACATTCTCTCAATGTATTTCAACACCACTTCTTCAATTTATACTCTTAAAGAATTGCCTAGAGCACTAATTGACTTGCCCAAGGACACAATACAATCATGCATCAGATAGTCTTGACTTCTTTATGTAGTATATCATGCTGGCTCTGTAATGAATAACATCAATTGATATGAATAGAAAGTCAGAGATGCTGATAATTTGAGTTGTAATATAGTATTGACCTCATTTTTAACCATTTCAATTAAACACTTTCATTTTTCTTTGAATCCCTCATTCTCTTGTCATTATACCATGTATTCCTTGGTGAATTCTAAGCTTCTGTTGCTCCCAACATTAGTCTTTCCCTCTTCTATTTACGTCTTCATTGACTAATATCCATCATCTTTTCTACAGTGGTAATTCCAAACCATTTTCCTTACTTTTCCATAACCCTCCTTCAATAACTTTCCTTATCTCTAAGGAGTCCAAGCAGGGAACTCTAATTTCCTACTTTATTGATTAAAAAACAAACAAACAAACACATCGTTAATTGTAAGCATGCACTTCTTCCCTATTCTACATCTCCCAGAGGAAAAAAATCCATCTCACCATGCCATTCACCTGCTCAATAAATTGTTGGGGGAGGGCTGGAAAAGGAAGGAGCCAACATTGTAGAGAATAGATAGGTCTTTATCTGAGCTCTTCTTGGCTTCCCTCAGATTAACGGAAGATCAAGCCTCTGAACTGGCTTTGGAATGAAAGAATTCACAAATATTTAGAGTATAACAAATTTCCAGAATTTTTTTGAAAGAATTTCCGTTTCAATCACATGAGGGGTGAAGTGGTAGAAGATGGCCCAGTACAAGGACACCCGAGATAACCCAAGGCGGAGAGGCTTGTGCTCACTGAGGGAATCAGGTAAGAAGCTCTTAACCAAAATACAGCAGCACTGGCTATTCTGTCCTGGTTCAGAAACCAGTGGATCAGCAGACTATCTGTGAATCTTAGAATGCAATTACAGAAGGCAAATAGTGAGCCCTTGGATTTACATCCACCAGTACAGGAAGGAAGCCAGCAGCTCCAGCTCCAGGGCAGTGTGAAGCCACTGTCTCTTTGGAGGAAGCTTGGGACAATCTTCCCTTTGCCTTAAGAACAGACCTCCAGCTTAAAAAAAAAAAAAAAAAAAAAAAAAAAAGCTCTGAACATAGATAGCTTTTATGGAAACAGGGAAGAAGAGACCTAAAACCCTTAAGATACTAAAGGGAAAATGTCTCCAGATAAAACCTTAAAGGGTACTATGAGTGGGTTGCCATCTCACAAGGTTATCTTAGAATAATTCAAAAAGGATCTTAAAAGAGAGTTAGAATAAAAATAGGGAAACGAAATGAGAACTTTGCAAGAGAGTTTGGAAAAAGAAACAGAATTTACCTGAAGAAAATTATTTTAAAAATAGATTTAGTGAAATGGAAAAAGAAAACAATTCCTTGAAAAAACAGAATTTGTGAAATGGAAAAAAAAAATCCTATAGACAAATTACTCATTTAAAAGTTCAATTGGCCAAATGGAAAAGGATATAAAAAAGCTAACTGGAGAAAATAATTCACTAAAAATTATAATTGAACAAATGGAAGTGAATGACTCAATGAGACATCAAAAATCAATTAAAAATTTTAAAAAATGAAAAAAAAATGTCACCAACATCAAAAATGAAAGTGGGGAACTTACCACTAATGAAAAAGAAGTTAAAGAAATAATTTGGAGGTATTTTGCCCAATTTTATGGCAGCAAGTCTGACAATCTATTTACAACATTTACAAAATATTTACAAAAATATGAAGTACCCAGATTAACAGAAGAGTAAATAAAAATACTTCAATAGTCCCATTTTACAAAAAGAAACAAGTTGAAGAGGCAAACAGAACTTTAGAAAAGAGAAAATTGAATGGGAACAGAAAGAAATATACATCTTTCTAAGTGGTACACAAAAACTGACCAAATATCAGGGCATTAAAAACCTCAAAATCAAATGCAGAAATATGGAAATAGTAATTGTGTCTTTTTCATATCAGAGTACAATAAAAAATTACATGTACTAAAGGCCCAGGGAAAAATAGAACAAAAATTAATTGTAAACTAAATAAACTAATCCTAAAGAATGAGTGAAACAACAAACCATAGTCACAGTTAATAATTTCATCCAAAAGAAAGACAATAATTGGATAACATATCAAAATTTTTGGGATGCAGCCAATGCAGTTCTTAGGGGAAGCTTATATCTCTAGATCCTTACTTGCATAAAATAGAGAAAGGGAAGATCAATTTTTTGGTCCTTTATCAAAACCTTTTACCTTTATCAAAACTTTATCAAACTTACCTTTACCAAAAACTTTTACCTTTATCAAAAACTTATCAAAGACCTTTATCAAAATCTTTAATTGTAAAGATGTTTTCCCAGTTTACTGCTTCCCTTCTAATCTTGTCTGCATTAATTTTGTTTGTACAAAAGCTTTTTAACTTGATATAATCAAAATTTTCTATTTTGTAATCAATAATGATATCTAGTTCTCCTTTGGTTGCAAATTCTTTCCTCCTCCACAGGTCTGAGAGGTAAATTATCCTATGTTCTTCTAATTTATTTATAATTTTATTCTTTATGCCTAGATCATGAACGCATTTTTATCTTATCTTGGTGTACAGTATTAAATGTGGATCAATGCCTAATTTCTGCCATACTAATTTCCAATTTTTCCAGCAGTTTTTGTCAAATAGTGCATTCTTATCCCAAAAGTTGGGGTCTTTGAGTTTGTCAAATACTAGATTGCTATAATTATTGACTATTTTGTCCTGTGAACCTAACATATTTCATTGACCAACTAGTCTATTTCTTAGCCAATACCAAATGGTTTTGATGACCACTGATCTATAATATAGTTTTAGATCAGGTACAGCTAGCCCACCTTCATTTGATTTTTTTTTTCATTAGTTCCCTTGAAATTTTTGACCTTTTGTTCTTCCAGATGAATTTGTTATTTTTTCTAGGTCATTAAAAGTTTCTTGGGAGTCTGATTGGTACTGCACTACATAAATAGATTAATTTAGATAGTATTGTCATCTTTATTATATTCGCTTAACCTATCCAAAAGCACTTATATGTTTCCAATTGTTTAGATCCGACTTTATTTGTGTGAAAAGTGTTTTGTAATTTTGTTCATATAGTTCCTGACTTTCTGTGATCTAGTATTTGACAAATTCCCAAACTCATTTACCCATTTTAACCTTATTTCAGTATGAGGTATGAGATGAAGGTCTATGCTGAATATCAGATATATTATTTTCCTGTTTTCTGAGAAATTTTTGTCAAATGTGAGTTTACATTCCAGAAACTGGAGTTTGTTATTGTTATTTGCTTGCTTTGTGTTTTCTTTCTCATTGTTTTGCTTTTTGATCTGATTTTCCTTGTGCAGCATGGTAGTTATGGAAATGTATAGAAGAACTGAACATGTTTAACAGATATTGGATTAATTGAAGTTTAAGGAAGGAGGTAGGGGAAAGGGAGGGAGAAAAAAAAATTGGAATACACAGTTTTACAAGGGTGAAAGTTGAAAACTATGCATGAAACCCTTTAATCTGGGGGGGCAGAGCCAAGATGGCAGAGAGGACATGTTTCTTTCTGACCTTCTTCTACAATCCTCAGACTAATTAGCAAATGCAGCCTCTGAATTAGTTCTGAACTGGTAGAATCCATGAATATTGGAAGTGCAACAAATTACCAGCAGAAGATAATTTCAAAGATTGCCAGAAAAGTCTGTTTCAATTGGAAACAGAGGGAGGTGGGAGAAAGGCAATTAGGCTGAGCATAGAGGCCAGCACAGACAGTGCAGAGCTGGGGAAGTGTGGACTCCGTTAAGGGAGTGCAGATTCCACAGGGTGGTGCAGACAATGTGGAGGGGAGAATCTATGGAGAGGAATCTACAGGAATCTACAGCAGTGCTGGCCACTCTGCCCTGATTGCAAGCCAGTAGATCAGCAGAGAAGTCATAAAACATCCAACACAAACACAAAAAGTAAACAGTGAATGAGTTAACTGCCAGAATCTCACAGGACCTAGCCACACCCACTAAGCCTCAGGAGTGAGTCAGCACAGGCTCATCGCAGCCCCTGCTGCTTGTAGAGAGAAAACCACTGCTACTTGTAAAGGAAGCTTAGAAAAAACCTCTCTTCCCTAAAAGCAGACCTTAACATTTTTCTTTTTAAAAATGAGTAAAAAAGCAAAGAGAAGTCTAACCATAGACAGTTTTTATGGTAAAAGAGAACAGATTTCAAACCCAGAGGAGACTAAAAGCAGATTTCTCCAGATGAAGCCCCAAAAGATGATATAACTTGGTCTCCATCATACAAGGCTCTCCTAGAAGAAATTAAAAAGGTTCTTAAAAGAGAGCTAGAAGAAAAAATGGGAAAGGAAATAAAAACTTTGCAAGAGGGCTTAGAAAAGGCATATTATTCATTAAAAGATAGATTTGATAAAATGGAAAAAGAAAACAACTCCCAGAAAAACATAATTTGTGAAACAGAAAAAGGAAATAACTCCTTAAAAAACAGAATTTGTGAAATGGAAAAAAAAATTCCATAGAACAAAACAACTCATTTAAAAATTCAATTAGACAAATACAAAAAGAAGTAAAAAAAAAAGTAAATGAAGAAAATAATTCAGTAAAATTAAAAACTGAACAAATGGAAATGAATGACTCAATGAGACAATAAGAATCAATCAAGCAAAACCAAAAAAATTGAAAAAATTGAAAAAAAATATAAAATACCTAATTAGGAAAACAATTGACCTGGAAAAAAGATTTAGGAAATAAAATATAAGAATTACTAGATTGCCTGGAAACCATGAAAAAAAAAAAAGAGCTAGACACTATTTTTCAGGAAATCATCAAAGAGAACTGCCCAGATGTCACAGAATCACAAGATAAAATAACCACTGAAAGAATTCATTGAACACATCCTGAAAGCCCTTTAATCTCATTCTACCTTTCTAAACTTATTTTGTAATATTTGTGTTCATGAAAGTTACATTTCCACCAAAATGGCCTAGCTGAGATTATAGATATCCAGCATTCTATCTGCTATATTCAACTTTTTGCACAGGTTGTCCTCCAATATCTACAGAACATTACATTCTTATCTATCACTCAAAGAATCCCTATGTTCTATAAGTCTCAACTCATGTTCCTTATTTATCTTCAAATTATCTTACATTACATATATATTTATAGGTTGCATTCCCTAACAGAAGATAAAGTCTTTGAGAGCAAAAACTATGCAGCTTTTCTTCTATTTTCCCACTGAGTTTTGAGTTATTTCACACAGGATATCATTCATATTTCAAGCTTAAATACATACTTTTTGAAGGAAAATGAAGTGAATTTGGCCAAATAGATAGTTGAACTAGAATTTTTAATGACCACAGTAGCCAACCTAGAATTTTTTTTGAGAAAAAAACCATAACTCTGAGATCACATAAAGATTTTTTATTTGTTTCTTTTTCCATAAATATAAAATGAAATATATATAGTTATATGACTCCTGGATAGCATAACTGGACTACTTTTCTACAGAATTAATTTATTAGTGAATCAAAAGTTGAACAAGTCCTCTTTTTAAATTCTTCATACTATTCTTCTACCATTAATTTTAAATTTTTATTTAGCATTTTATCCCCCCCAAAATATGTAAAAACAATTTTAACATCTGTTTTTAAAATTTTGAATTCCAAATTCTCACCTTTCTTCCTTCCCAAACTCCACCCCCATTAAGAAGGCAAACAATTTGATAGAAGTTTTGTATGTGTAGCCATGTAAAACATTTTCATATTATTTATGTTGCTAAAAAATTAACAAAAACTCAAGAAAAAATAAAGTTAAAAAAGTATGCTTCAATCTGCATTTATGTTTTGGGCATAGATAGCATTTTTATCATGTCCTTCAGAGTTCTCTTGAGTCATTGTATTGCTAAGAATAGCAGTCATCCATAGCTGATCATCCTGTAATACTGCTATTACATTAGAGTACACTACAGTTACATTAGAGTACAGTGTAGAAGCATTAGCTTCTGTAAGTCTTCCCAAGTATTTCTGAGGGCATCCTGTTTATCATTTGTTTTAGAACAATAGTATTTCATCACAATCACATACCATAATTTTTTCAGCGATTCCCCATATGATCAGCATTCCTTCAATTTTCAATTCTTTGCCATCAGAAAAGATAGGCATATATATATATATATATATATATATATATATATATATATATACACACACAAGCCCTTTTTCCTTTTTGTTTCTTTTATCTATTATTAGATATATATCTAGTAGTGGTATTACTAGGCCAAAGGGTATATGTGATCTTATAACCCTTTGTACAAAGTTCAAAATTGCTCTACAGAATAGTTGAATCAGTTCAAAAATCCAAAATGTCTCATTTTTCCCACATCCCCTCTAACTTTTATCCTTTTATTTTCTATCCTATTAGCCCATCTAATAGGTATGAGGTAATATCTCAGAATTATTTTAATTTGTATTTCTCCTATAATAGTGAGAGTATTTTTTCTCATATTGCTATATATAGCTTTGATTACTTCATCTTAAAACTTAGACAATCCCTTTAAGTAATTTTCTTATATTAGAGAAAAATTCTTTTTTTATTATTTCTATGAGTGCCTTTAAGTTATCAGCACTATTCAAAAATACTGTCTATGATTTCTACAACAGAAGTTCATGTAATATCAATAGTTAATTGACTTTTACCAATTATTCTATGTAGTTTGCACAATTTGTTTATATAACAAAGTGGAACTAGCCCTTACCATTTTGAAAATTTTGGGTCAGAGTGCTTTGAGGAGGGTTTACTCAAAAACTTATATATTTTTGTCAAAAGAATACAGCCTAAATACAGCCTAAAGAAACAAATTTCTTGAAACTCTCCTTAATGCTGACTTTTAATAGACTTCTGGTGAGAAGCAACATCTTTAACAATATAAATAAACATGCTGAAACACCAGTATAATGTCTGTATGATGAATTAATTTTCTAGGAAAAAAATACAACACTGCATGGAACCTTGTCATTTTACAGATAAGGAAACTGATGTAGTTATATGTCCACATATAAGTTCCATGAAAAAAGAGGGTTTTTTCCAGGACATTTCCTTCTCCTGAAATCTTAATTGTGATTGCAAGGACTAAAGTAGAACCATTCCATAGACACTAAAATTATTTTGGGACACTGAATATATTCAGAACTTGGTTCTCAAAAGGGTACAAAATTCTGGGGCACAATGTTTGTTCTTTTGCATAAGATTCATTTAGCCTTGAATGATCATATATACATACATTAGGTAAGAAAAGACAAGAATTAGTTCTGGGGTCAGGAAGACCTGTATTCAAGTCCTGCCTTCAGTCTGTTAGCTGTGTAACCATGGGCCAGTTCTTTATTGTTTTAGTGCCCTAGAAAATCCATTAAGATTGTAAAGTATAAATGAGATTTTGTCTTATAAAAATAAAAAGCAATTCTATCATGGAAATTCTCATTAAAGATAAAATAGGAGCAAATCTAAATTAATTTAGCAAATTAATTAAAATAGTTTGTATAACATATCAATATGAAAATAAAAACTATGCACCCAAAATACAGTCTACTTTCATTAAATCAAAGCAATGTTTTGCTTTTCTATGCACCATTAGGTTAGAGGAAAAATCAGTATCAGAATTTTTTTCCACTAAAAGCTATGAAACACAGTGTCCCAAAATAAAGCAGATGGGAGTACACAGACTACCTCACAAACTTATGTGGCACAAAATGTGCAAAAAGCCCCAAACCAATCATGACAGTTATTTTCTTAGGCAGATAACTACTCTGATTTCCTATTCTAACATTGCCAATTCAATCGATCATTAATTCTACTTCCACAATTTTACATTCAATTCTACTAAATATTCTATAACTACAACCTGTTTTCATCTTTCCCTTTCATTACCATTTGTGTTTGCACTTTAAAACATAAAAAAAAAAAATTCAGAGAATCTCAAGTAAAATAGTGTACTATCTTAGTCTTGTTGCTTCTGTTAGTTCCCTACTGCATTTCATCCTTCAGCCATGTGCCCAAATAATCTTCTTAATACATTAGTCCATTTACTTAAGTCTTCTGCTCAGTAGTTTTTTACTGCTTATAGGAAAAAATGCAAAATGGACATATTTTAAAGACCCTTTGCAATATGACCCCAATGAACATTGTGAACTTTGTTTCATACTCTTATCCTTATACTCAGCATACAGCTAAATTATACCAGTAAACATTCCCTAATCTTGTCCTACCTTCTCAAGTATACCTGAATTTTACATATTATCATTTCACATGTCTATAACAAATGTCCCCACTATTTGTACCTATTTATCAGCTTCTTTTAAAACAAAGTCCATTAAAGTATTGTGTTCTTTATAAATACTTTCTGAAGTAATCTAGAAATAAGAAATATATTATCTCTTATCCCGCTTGATTAAACTTTTTATAAGGATACTGTACAATGGCATGATGCCTTTTATAAATTTATAAATTATAAGCTTTTATAAATTGCCTCCTAAAATGAATGGATGCCCATCAATTGGAGAATGGTTGGGTAAATTGTGGTATATGAATGTTATGGAACATTATTGTTCTGTAAGAAATGACCAGCAGGATGAATACAAGAGAGGCTTGGAGAGTCTTACATGAATTGATGCTAAGTGAAATGAGCAGAACCAGGAGATCATTATATATTTTAACAACGATACTGTATGAGGATGTATTCTGATGGAAGTGGATTTCTTCGACAAAGAGAAGACCTAACTCAGTTTCAATTGATCAGTGATGGACAGAAGCAGCTACACCCAAAGAAAGAACACTGGGAAATGAATGTAAACTGTTTACATTTTTGTTTTTCTTCCCAAGTTATTTTTACCTTCTGAATCCAATTCTTTCTGTTCAACAAGAGAACTGTTCAGTTCTGCACACATATATTGTATCTAGGATATACTGTGACATATTTAACATGTATAGGACTGCTTGCCTTCTGGGAGAGGGGGTGGAAGGAGGGAGGGGGAAAAGTTGGAACAGAAGTGAGTGCAAGGGATAATGTAAAAAATTACCCAGGCATAGGTTCTGTCAATAAAAAGTTATAAGTAAAAAAAAAATTTCCTCCTAAATCATACTCCTCACTCCAATATCTGAACTCTCCCTATTTTCTGATTCCGTCTCTGCTACCTGTAAACATGCCTATTCTCTCCCATCTTTAGACAAAACCAAAATGGTTCACTAGAATCTATCATTCCTCCAGATTATAATTTTATGCTTCCCTTCTTTTTGTCAGTCAAATTCAGGGAAGGAAAGCAGGAGATGAAAATAAGCTATTTATAAATGTTGACTCTACTTCTTTCTCACAACTAAACTTTTTGCAATAGAACTTCCAACTTCATCACTCAGCTAAAACCATTCCCTTCATTGATCTCTTGACTGAAAATGGGATTTTCCCTCCAACTTAGTTCTCATCTGTCTTAAATCTTATTAGTAATATTTGACACTGCTGAGCATCTTCTAATGGGAGAAGATTTTCTCCGCTGAAGATTTTGGTGACACAGTTCTCTCTTTGTTTTCCTCCTACTTTTCTGATTATTTTTTTCCAACTTCTTTTGGACGATAATATAGTATTTACTGAGTGCTTACTATGTGACAGGCACAGTATTAAATACTGGGGATACAAATATAATCAATATAGTATCTGTCCATATCTTACATTCTGCAGAATGTCAACATATATAAGACAGCTAGAAAGGGGAGAGAGAATACATTAAAGGAAGTATGCTTTAGAAATTGTCAAGAAATGTTGGGAAAGTCTACTTCTAGGCCAAAAAAGCAAAAGCTCACCTATTAATGCCCAAGTTCCCAGAAGCAGAATAAAGATTCTTATGAAACATTTGAAAAGATTTATATGAACTGGTGCAAAAGACAGTGAGTGGGATCAGGAAAATATTTTACATGGTAATAGTAATTTGGTGATGATAATCAACTGTGAAAGACAGCTATTCTAATCAATATAATGATATGCAACACTTTGAAAGGGCTCATGATGAAAAATGCTATCCATCTCTAGAGACAAAACTACTAAAGTTTGAATGCACATTACAGCATATTTTCCCACCTAATATTTTTGCTTTTTTGTGCAACATGGATAATGTGGAATTATATCTTGTATGACTTTCATGTATAATGTGTCTCATATTATTTGTTTTCTCAATAAGTGGAGGAGCTTAGAAGAAGAGAGGATAGAATTGGAAACTGAATTTTTTTAAAATAATTTTAAGGTAAAAAAGTAATAATTTCTGCTTTCTTCACTTTGCATGGAATTAATTCACCAAGTCTAAAAGCAACATGAATGATCTCATTTCTAAGTGGCAGCAATACCAGAATCCCATTGTTAATGAAGATGAGGAGACAGAGATGGAGAACTAAAGAACACATTCTACCCCCTCAGTTCTCTGACATTCTGACAGTCTCCCCACATTCTTTCCCCATTACTCCTTTCCTCTGATATTTGTATTTTCTGCCTCCATCATCTTTTTCTCTCCTTTGAGGGTGTGATTCTCTACCCTCTGTTTGTTATTCCTTATGAACTATGACCATAATATTATACTCTCTACCTCCCCACTCCAAGATTTCTCTCCTTCAAGAAGCTGAATATGTATTCATTCAGAAGCTCAATTTATGGACTATTGTTTACACTAAGTGTCCTGAACTAAAATGGTGATAAGGGGAAAAATTCAGAGTTCTTTGATTTCCCTCTTTAGATTCCCTTGTTGGAGGAGGAAGCCAAGGTGTTATATTATTTTGAGAGAGTTCACTAAGTGAGTGTTTGGTGAGAAGAGAGAAAATGAAGTGTTCAGTTTCATAAAAGTCTTTGAGGAACCAGACTTTTTATTCTATCTGCCATTTCCAAATACCTGCTGATTTGTTTTATTCCTATCTCAATGTGCTCTTCCTAGTATTTCTGTCTCTATACTCTCCAGCTCTCAGGTAAGCATTGACAGTATTATGCCACTCCCCCCAACTTCTCCTGAGTGTTCATTTTTCTTCAGAGAGGTCTGTGCCTCACTTTGTCAGGTGGACTCTCCCCTCAAATATATGTTTCCCTTTATTTGAGACCTACTTTCCCTTTCCCAATCTGATAAGTGAGTAAAAGAAGAATTGCCTCAATTCCCAAAATTCTTTTTTTTTATTTTTTTTATTTATTTTTTTATTTAATAGCCTTTTATTTACAGGATATATGCATGGGTAACTTTACAGCATTAACAATTGCACCTCTTGTTCAATTTTTCACCTCTTACCCCCACCTCCCTAGATGGCAGGATGACCTTAGATGTTAAATATATTAAAATATAAATTAGATACACAATAAGTATACATGGACAAATGTTATTTTGCTGTACAAAAGAATCAGACTCTGAAATATTGTACAATTAACTTGAGGAAATCAAAAATGCAGGTGGCATAAATATAGGGAATGGGAATTCAATGTAATGGTTTTAGTCATCTCCCAGGTTCTTTTGGGCATAGCTACTTCAGTTCATTCTGCTCCATTAGAAATGATTTGGTTGATCTTGTTGCTGAGGATGGCCTGGTCCATCAGACTGGTCATCATATAGTATTGTTGTTAAGTATATAATGATCTCCTGGTCCTGCTCATTTCCTCAGCATCAGTTCATGTAAGTCTCCAGGCCTTTCTGAAATCATCCTGTTGGTCATTTTCTTACAGAACAGTAATATTCCATAATATTCATATACCACATTTATTCAGCATTCTCAACTATGGACATCCATTCAGTTTCCAGTTTTAACCACTACAAAAGGGCTGCCATAAACATTCGTGCACATCAGGTCCTTTTCTCTTCTTTTAAATCTCTTTGGGATATAATCCCAGTAGTAACACTCTGGATCAAAGGGGTATGCACAGTTTGATAACTTTTGGCATAGTTCAAACTACTCTCCAAAATGTTGGATTCGTTCACAACTCACCAACAATGCATCAATGTCCCAGTTTTCCCACATCCCCTCCAACAATCATCATTATTTTTCCGTCATTTAAATCAAGGTGTGTGTGGTATCTTAGAGTTGCTTAATTTGCATTTCTCTGATTAATAATGACTTGGGCATCTTTAATATGACTAGAAATAGTTTCAATTTCTTCATCTGAGGTTGTCTGTTCATATCCTTTGACCATTTTTCAATTGGAGAATGGCAATTTTTATAAATTAGAGTTAATTCTCTATTTTAAATGAGCCTTTATCAGAACCTGACTGTAAAAAATATTTTCCCAGTTTAGCCTTTAATCTTGCCTGCTTGGTTTTGTTTGTACAAAAAACTTTTCAGTTTGGTATAATTGAAATTTTCATTTTGTGATCCAGTAATTGATCTCTAGTTCTCTTTGGTCATAAGACCTTCCCCTTCCACGGTCTGAGGGTAAACTATCCTGTGTTCCTCTAATTTATTTAATTTCATTCTTTATGCCTGGTCATGAACCCATTTTGACCTTATCTTGGTGTACGGTGTTAAGTATGGATCAATCCTAGTTTCTGCCATATTGGTTTCCAATTTTCCCAGCAATTTTATCAAACAGTAAGTTCTTATCCCAAAAGCTGGATCTTTGGGTTTCAAAGACTAGGTTGCTATTTTGTGACTGTTTTATCCCTTGAACCTAATCTATTCCACTGATCAACTAATCTATTCCTTAGCCAATACCAAATAGTTTTGGTTAACTGCTGCTCTATAATATAATTTTAGCTCTGGTACGGTTAAGCCACCTTCATTTGATTTTTTCATTAATTCTTGAAATTCTTGACCTTTTGTTTTTCCATATGGAACTTTGTTTTATTTTTCTAGGTCTTAAAATAGTTTTGGGACTCTGATTGGTATAGCACTAAATAAATAGATTAGTTTAGTAATATTGTCATCTTTATTATTGTTGCCCTACCAAGACATTTAATATTTCAATTGGTTAGATCAGACTTAATTTGTGTGAAAAGTGGTCTGTAATTTGCTCATAAAGGTTTCTGATTTTCCTGGAGATGGATTCTAAATATTTTATATTATCAGTAGTTACTTTAAATGGATTTCTCTTTGTAATCTGACTTGGTTTTAGTGATATATAGAATGCTGATGACTTATGGGTTTGTTTTATAACCAGCAACTTTGCTAAAGTTGTGGTTATTTCTAATTTTTTAGCAGGAATCTGGGTTCTCTAATATACCATCATTTCATCGAAAGAATAATTTGGTTTCCTCATTGCCTATTCTTATTCCTTTAATCTCTTTCTCAGCTCTTTATTGCTAAAGCTAGCATTTCTAATACATATAAATATAACTGATAGGGCAACCTTGTTTCCTCAGATCTTATTGGGAATGGTTGAGTTTGTCTCCATTATTGATGCTTCTGATGGTTTAAATAGATGCTGCTGATTATTTTAAGGAAAAGTCCATTTATTCCTATACTCTCAAGTGTTTTTAATAGGAATGGATGTTGGATTTTATCAAATGCTTTTTCTGCATCTATTGAGATGATCATGGCCAATTATATTGATAGTTTTCCTATTGATTGATATTGAACCAGCCCTGCATTCCTGGTATAAATCGTACTTGATCATAGTGTATTATCTTGGAGATGATTTTCAGCTAATTCTAATATCTTATTTAAGATTTTACTAATATTCATTAGGAGATTGGTTATAATTTTCTTTCTCTGTTTTCAGCCTACCTGGTTTAGAGTATCAGTACCATGTCTGTGTCATAGAAGGAATTTGGTAGGACTCCTTCATTCCCTATTTTTCAAATAATTTATATAGCACTGGGGCCAATTGTTCTTTAAATGTTTGGTAAAATTCATATAATCCATTGGTCCGGGGTTTTTCTTAGGAGTTGTTTAATTGCCTGTTCTATCTTTTTCTGAAAATGGGACTATTCACAATTTACTCCTCCTCTGTTAGTCTAGGAAGTCTATATT
This sequence comes from Sarcophilus harrisii, assembly GCF_902635505.1. Taxonomy (NCBI): domain Eukaryota; kingdom Metazoa; phylum Chordata; class Mammalia; order Dasyuromorphia; family Dasyuridae; genus Sarcophilus; species Sarcophilus harrisii. The sequence continues at coordinate 571,956,425 of NC_045427.1, read as the reverse complement.
TTTGGGTAGTCATCTATTTCCACTTAGGTTATCAAATTTATTGCATAAAGTTGAGCAAAATAACTCATTATTTCTCTAATTTCCTCTTCATTGGTGGAAAGTTCTCCTTTTTCATTTTTAAGACTACTAATTTCATTTTCCTCCTTTTCTAATCAGATTTACCAAAGGCTTATCTATTTTATTGGCTTTCCTTAAGAACCAACTCTTACTTTTATTAATTAGTTCAATAGTTTTTTACTTTCAATATTTTTAATTTCTCCTTTTAATTTTAGAATTTCCAATTTAGTATTTGATTGGGGTTTTTAATTTGTCTTTTAGTTTTTTTTAGTTGCAAGCCCAATTCATTAATCTTTTTCTTCCTTGTTTTATTCAAATAAGCCTCTAAGGATATAAAATTCCTCTTATTACCCTTTGGCTATCCCACAAATTTTGGTACGATGTCTCATCATTGTCTTATCTTAGGTGAAATTTATTAATTGTATGTTATATTTGCTGTACCAATCATTCTTTAAGATGAGATTGTTTAGTTTCAATTACTTTTTGGTCTTTCCTAACTTTTTGTTGAATGGGTTTTTTGCATCATGATCTGAAAAGCATTTACTATTTCTGCTTTCTTGCATTTAATTTTAGGTCTTTATGTCCTAATATATGGTCAATTTTTGAATAGGTTCCATGAACTGCTGAGAAGAAAGTATATTCCTTTCTATCTCCATTCAATTTTCTCCAAAGATCCAACATACCTAATTTTTGTAATATTCTATTTACTTTTAATTTCTTTCTTATTTGTTTGTGGTTTGATTTGTCTAATTCTAGAGTGCAAGGTTGAGATCTCCTATTATTACAGTTTTGTTGTCTATTTCTTCTTGCACTCTCTTCTTCCTTTAGGAAGTTGGATGATACCACTTGGTGCATATATGTTTAAATGATATTGCTTCGTTGTTTATGCTACCCTTTAGCGGGATGTAGTTTCCTTCTTATTCTTTTAATTAGATCAATTTTTACTTTTGGCGTCTGAGAATGGATGGCTACCCTGCTTTTTGATCACTGAAGCATAATAGATTTTGCTCCAGCCTTTACCTTACCTTATGTATCTCCTGCTTTAAATGTGTTTCTTGTAAACAACATTTGTAGGGTTCTGACTTTGATCCAGTCTGCTATCTGCCTCCTCTTTATGGGGGTTCATTATTCCATTTACGGTTAGAATTACTAAATCTTTTTCCTACCATCTAATAACCCCAGATTGTGCTTTTACTTATTTGCCTCCCCAACCCTCTTTCCCCCTTTAACTTATTCCCCTCTTGTATCACGATGCACCCTCTTTATAATCCTCCCTCCCCTTTGAGTCTTTCCTTCCTTCCCTTTTCTCTTTTCTTTTCCTTTCCTCCCGTTTTTAATGAGCGAGAGAGTTTTCTAAAACAAATGTCAATTATTTTTCTTTGAGGCAACTCTGATGGAGTAAGATTCACACATGTTCCTCCCCCTCTAAATTCCCTCAGATTGATGTTTCCTTTGCCTCTTTGTGGGATGTGGTTTCCCTCTTTTTATCCTCCTTCCCACCTTATTCTGCCGTCATTCCTTTTCCATATACTTCCCTTTTATGTTATATCAATTCAATCAAATTATACATGTATTCTTTGTATTCCACAGAAATACAATTCTCAAGGTAATTTTTACCTTTTCTGCATCTCTTGGTTCCTATGGTTTGGAGTCAAATTTTTTGTTTAGTTCTGGTTTTCTTCAGAAACAAATGGAATTCATTTGTTTCATTAAATTCCATCTTCTTCCCTGGAAGAAAATGCTCAACAGCTGGGTAGTTTATTCTTGCTGCATCCCAAGTTCTTTGCCTTTCGGAATATCATATTCCAGGCCCTTCTTTCCTTTAATGTAGAGCAGGGTCTTGGTGATCCTTATTGTGGCACCTCAGTATTTAAATGGTTTTTTTTTTGTGCTTGTAAATTTTTCCTTAATCTGATAGTTCTGATTTTGACAATATTCTTGGGGTTTTTATTTTAGGTTTCTTTCAGAAGGTGTTCATAATTCTTTCAATCCTATTTTACTTCTGTTCTATTACATCTGGCAGTTCTCTTTGATGTTTCTTGTAAAAAGTATCAGGCTCTTTTTTCATCATAGTTTTGGAAGTCAATAATCCTCAGATTATCTCTCCAGATCTATTTTCAGTCTTCATTTTGCAAGTAGATAATTCATGGTTTTTCCAGTTTGTCATTTTTTGTTTTGCTTGACTGATTCTTGCTGTCTCAATGAATCATTAGTTTCTATTTGTTCAGTTCTAATTTTTAAAATTATTTTCTTCATTAGCTTTTTACTTTTCTGTATATGTCAATTGGGTTTTAAATGTATTGTTTTGGTCGGTGATTTTTTCAATTTCACTAATTTTTTTTAGTGATTATTTTCTTTTCCAATTCACAGATCCTACTTTTCTTGCGTGTTCTTTGTCTTTTCAATTCAAGATCCTACTTTCTTGGGTTTTGTCTTTTCCAGGTTCAAAATCCTACTTTCTAGTAATTCTTTATTTTTCCAATTCCAATTCTTACTTTCCTAAGTTTTTTACTTTTCCAATTTGGTTTCAGGAAGTTGTTGCTCTCTTGTAAGGCTTCTTTTCCTTTCTCCATTTATCTTCAACTCTCTTTGAGACTTTTAATGTCTTCTATGAAAGCATCATATAAGGAGGACAGTCTGATGCATGTTTGCTGTTTGAGGGTCTCTTCGGGTTTGCTGACCTACTCTTTTTCTGCATAGAAGCTGTCGTGGTTTCTTTTCATCTTTTATTCATGTTTTAAAGCCTTTAGGGTATGTCTCCTAGGCAAGGGGTTACCAACTCCTCTGCAGAGCAGGGGATAAAACCGATTTCGCTCAGGTAATGGGGTGCTCTGGTGAGTTTCCCTTCCCCAACAGGAAGTGAATTCAGCACTGGCAGAGCTATGAAGTGCCAGTTGGGCTGAGTGGGTTGAATTGCCCTCAGCTGAGACTAAGGGTGAAAGTGTCACTGCCCAGGCCGGAGCCTCTTGTGGGACTGTGAGTTGGCTGGACCGCAGACCTCCCGAACTCCCCAGTGTTCTGCCTGATGCAAATTGGCCTGGAAAAGCTCTATGGCCCCAAGCCGGCTCCCACTGCGCAGATTGGTGGCTAACTTGAGCTGTCCTCCTGCCGTGCAGGATCACACTCCAAGAAAACCCCGTACTGCGGGTTGAGCCTGGCCCGTGCCGAGATCTGTCCTTCACCCTCGGTTTGAGGTTCTCCCTCAGGAACCAATTTCTCTCAGTCTGCGCGATTCTGCCCTTTGGAACCAACCTTTTTTGGCGGGACTGCAGTTTTCTTCGGCTGGTGAGTTGTTCTACTTCTTATCTTTACAATTGTGCAGTCAAGACTATTTTTGAGGCTCGATATAATATTGATAAAGAGGGTAAGAGAAGAGCTTAGAAAGTCGCGTGTGTCTTCTCCACCATCTTGGCTCCGCCCCACACCTTCCCAAAATTCCAGAGAATTTTCAAATATCAAAATTCCATCATGTAGGGGGATTTCAATTTTCATTTCACTCCAAATCCCCTCTAAGACACCTAAGTGAGGGTAATAATACAACTCTGGCCCTCTTATGATCAAATCTTTGTTTTTTTTCACTTTCCACTACTACAATTTCTGTTTTTGGCTTTTCTCTCCCACTTACTAGATTTTTCTTTTCTGTTGAAACAAATAAGCAAGGCACTTTAGGAACTTTATAATTTGGGTCCAATCCATCTTCCTAAGTGTGGGGGCTCACCATGACTCTACTCTGGGCCTTCTATTTTCTTTCAATACTCTCTAATTAACTCTTATAGATTTAAGAATCATCTATTTACAGACAATTCATAATTCTATATATCCAGTTTGAATCTATTCCCTGATTCTACAAATATCTATTAAACATTTAAATTATATGCCCTGAAGACATCTCAAACTCCACATTCAAAACAAAAATATTTTTCCCCACACCATCCTTATTCTGAGCCATCATCCTGTCAGTCTCCTAGAAAGAGAACTTTGATTTTATCTTGACTCATTATTTTCTACTATTTATTTATACAATTTTGTTATTTCATTCTTTCTTATCAGTCTTCTTATCTTAACTTACAAAACTATATTGATTCAGACACTCATTAGTATCTACCTATATTGCTTCAATGGATTTCTTTCCACAAGATAGAATAGCTCTTTCCACAAGAACCCATGCTATATAACTATAAAAAGAATGTGCCTTGCCACAGATTTTATACTGTGTCACTCTTTCACTCAATCAACTCTAGGGGCTCACAATTACCTTTGAGATGAAGTAAAAGCTTTTCTCTGGCTTTCAAAGTTAGAAAACTAGCTTAAGCTTTTTTTTTTTTTTTTACAATTACATGATATATTTATGTTCTTCATGAAATCTAAAGGTTACCTATACTAATTCTTCTTTCTGTTCTTCTCATATGACACTTTATTTCCCTTCTTATTTTTTCACTGGCCTTCCTTCCATGACCAGAATGTACTCCCTCCTCACCTTTGCCTTGAAAAATTCTTCATATTAACTTTGTATTTGCATAACATATTTTGTATTTATTCTGTATATAGTGTATATAGAGGCCTGGCTTTGGAATCAAGCAAACTTGTATTTAAGTCATGGCTCTGCCACATAATTGTTATATGATTCTGGGAAAATCACCTAACTTCTCAATGTTCTAGTCAACTCTCGAAACTGTAAAATGCATGCATTAGTACAATGAATTTACTCAAATTGCAGTTCCTTATATCAGTTATGTCACAGGACCAGTACCTTGTCCTTTCCTATTTATTTATTTATCTTATTATTTATAATATTATCTTATTTATTTACTATACTAGTAAATATACACATATATGGAAATGAACATATACAGGTAGTTAGTAAAAATTTATTTAATTAAATTAAGTTAATGGACTTAAATTTACACTACACAAGGAGGAGATTGATTTATTTAATTCATCCAAAACATAGTTTAACAATTATGAATGATAAATAAATATGACATAGTAAGCTATAATTTCAGAAAAGGTGTTAAACCTGTTATCTATTGCACCAAAAAAATACAGTAATTTAAAATACTTTTAAAATCTGACAGGAAACTATTAGTATTAGAAACTTAAAGGGGAAAGGATATAGTACAATTGTTCCAGACAAATATAATTTTTACTTAGGAAGGTAAAGAGATCAATAAATTATTTTTAGATGTCTCAGATCTAAAAATATAATTAATAGTATGTGACTTTTTCTTCAAGTGAACTTTATATACATTCTCTCAGACTAATGTTTAAAATATTTGATTTCCCTAAGTATTTTCAGTTAATTTCAAAATATTCACGTTTGTAAAATTCTGTGTTGAAGACCTCAATGAGAGATGTTATACTGAAATCTAATCATGTTTATTACATTATTTTATTGAACTCAAAACTAAGAACAATAGGCCCACTATTGTGTAGTCTTGTAAGCAGGACAAAATAGTAAATACATTTTAGGCTAGACCTTTAAGCAGGAGTTTTAAGTTATAGGTATAGTTATATATAATTTAAGTTATCATAGTTTAAGGAAAAAGGAAATAATGTTTTGACATAGGAATGAAAGCATCAGTATTTCAAAGGTATTTTAAAAAACAACTCAAAGTTGAAATGTCTCAAATTGATTAATAATGTAAAATATCTTAGGAAAAATTAAAAAGAAAATGTTCAAATACTTACAGTAACATGTTCCTCTGAGTGGGTTACCAACATAACGATTTTCAGAATCACATCTGCCAAAATATAAAATCTCAATTACTGCTAAGCACTAACTTAAAAGAATCTTTATCTTATTCAAGTGAAAGAAGTGCTGGAATGCTACAGTGAGAAATTCCTTATAAAAAAGTAAATATTTTAAAAGTAGAACACAATATTCAAATGACAAAGTATATAAAATTTCTATCTCAGTGTCAAAATTTTTATAGTTTAAATTTGGTGAACAAGAGGCTTGGATTGTTTGCTTTGGGGCTCTTAAAAAGCCCAACCCTTATTTCTTCTTAGCAATAAATTATTTTGTGTTTTTTTTTATTTTGCTGAGCTTTTCCCATATTGTTTTTGATAGCTCAGAGTTCTAATAACATCAAACACATTAAGAAATAGTCATTCCAGTGGTTCATGACATAACATTGTCACTCTTTTTGCTGTTGTTTGTTTGCATTTTATTTTCATCATTTTCCTTTCTAGTTTGATTGAGTTTTCTTGTACAGCAAGATAATTGTATAAATATTTATGCATATGTTGGATTTAACATATATTTCTACCATGTTTAACATATATTGAACTACTTGTCATCTAGGGGATAGGATGTGAGAAGGGGGGGAACTGGAACTCAAGGTTTTGCAAGGGCTAATGTTGCAGAATTATCTATGCATATGTTTTGAAAAATAAAAACCTTTAATAAAAAAAGGAAATAGTCATTCCAGAACCTATAAACTCTGAATGTATATATTAAAGCATACATTTTTAAACTTTAATTTGTTTTCTTTTGCATCATAGTTAATAGGGGTTAATAATCATAGTTAAATAAATTCACATATATAATCAATATTAAATTGCTTGACTTCTCAAAGAGAGAGGAGGACTCAGAAAATAGAGAGGCTATTTCGAACTCAAAATGTTTCAAAATTAATGTTAAAAATATATATGTAATTGGGAAATATTTAACTAACTAAATAAAATATGTTAAAAATAAATTCAAAACACTAATTCCTAGAGTTAAAGAAAAAACTTAGCTTCAATTCTCAGATCTGACACTCTGTTAACTCTAAACAAATAATTTTTAACCTCTCTGAGACAGTTTCCTTATATACATGTTTTGGGGAGAAATATTATATGTTATTGTTATAATTTTATTATTAATGATACATTATACAATAATAATATATATTAATAAGAATTCTTATTTGTTAAAATATATATATTTATTTTGTCCATAACTTGCCCCTGCCCCCAACACACATAAGTACTAGAACAAAACTGTGTTAATTTGTTAAGTGAAAGGTAACTTCCCAAACCTATGAAGCTAGATAAATTCTGAAGCAATCAGGACTAAAACAAAAACCTTAAGAGACTGATTCAACACCTCAAAATATAGCATACAAATAGATTATGAATGAATATTATAAGACAAAAGGACATCAAGGTTTTTATAGAATCAGAGTTATAAAACTATGAGATCACTTAATTCAATCGCCTCTTTTTATTAATGTAATAATTTAGGCTCAGAATAGTGAGATGATTTATTCAAGTTTTCAGTGCATAGCATTGAGGCTCAAACAAGTAATCCCCCCCAAAAAAATATTACTCTAGGTACTTATAGTAGTACTAAGAATTTAAGTTAATTTCACCATTTGTGAAGACCATACAAGATTTTCTGTTTAGTAATAATAAAATAAGACATGAAATACACACACACACACACACACACACACACACACACACACACACACATATATATATATATATATATATATATATATATACATCAGCCAGAGGAATTTGTTACTGCTTTGATGGATTCCTGTACAATATATAAAGCAAGAAGGAATCCCTATTAAAGTTCTAAAGATACTCCGCCTTATAGATTTTTTTGTGCTGAGAGCAAAATAATTCACAGCTTCTCCAATGAGATTAAAGATCTTTCAAAGGAATAGCCCAAGAGTCTATACAAAAAAAAAAAAAAAAAAAAAAAAAAAAAAAAAAAAAAAAAAACAAATGAGTAAGGACTTTATTTAACTATGTAATGGATAGATAGTCCATAGGTAAATAAATCTTGCACAGAGACACTGCAATGAGCTGTACCTAGAAGTGACCTCTATATCAAGGAGATATAGAGAGAGCTAAACAAAGTTAAAAAACTAAGTAATACTTTGAATTAACTCAAGATCTCCTTGAAACAAAGATTTATCTTTTTAATGTTAATATCTGTCCAGAAATCTTGTGTGGTTTTAAATCATAGAACATAACAATTTCCAAAGTATTAAAACTCGAGTTGAACCAGAGAACAATGGAGAGGAACATGATAGGTATGAGGAAACTATACAAGAAATGTGTAAGTAGTAAAGAAGGTAGGGTTAATTCTGTGGCTAAAGAAATATTTACTATTTGGACAGTGCTCCATTGGTAACCACAAAATATTAAGAGACAAAAATGGGGGGTGGAATGAGAGAGTGAGGGGGAGAGACAGAAATTTAGACCAAAGCCTATAGTATATTAGGTAGATTCTCTATAAATTATTTTTTGTGTGTGTGATATGGTTAAGAATCCCATGGGTTAAGAAGGCATGTATGGGTATGTGTAGTATTCTCTTCTTTTCTAAAATATGATGGTTCTCTCTGGGAGCAGGTTTCTTGGGGAGGTTTTCTGGAGGCAGCCTTAGTTTTGGTTCAGAGTAATAATCACCTCAAATGCAGCCAGGAGTTAAAATCCAGTTCTTCTCTTCCAAAATAGCCTGGTTAGTTTTCTTAGAGGCCTATCTCCCTCCTTGGTTCCAAGAGTTCTTGCAGCTTGTCTTTTGTCGCCTCCAGCTCCTTCTGAATCTTGGTTCTACTCTCTTCAACTGACTCCAGGAGCTCTTTATATATGATCTCTTAAAGGTGTGAACCCAAAGGTTGACTCCTTCTCTGAGAGAGTGGGATTGTGGGTTTCTGACTTGTGAATCTCCCGAATTTGTGAACTCCAATGTGTGAGCTAATGTGTAAACTCTCTTAAAGGTGTGAGCTCTAATGTGTGAATTCTCCCAAAGGTGTAAACCTAAGCACACAAGCATTGTTTCCATCAACTCCAGTGAGTCAACATCTTGTAAGGATTCTAACAGGTATGAACTCTACTCTTGGGAAAATAGAAATGAGAGCAAGATTCATTTACATATTGATGTATTAAAACACATACATTTTTAATTTGTTTTGTACATATGAACAAATTAATCTTTACAATGCTATGGTCAAGAATAGAGACAATTTTTTCAATTGATCAATGATGGACAGAAGCAGCTACACCCAAAGAAAGAACATTGGGAAATGAATGTAAACTGTTTGCATTTTTGTTTTTCTTCCTGGGTTATTTTTACCTTATGAATCCAATTCTCCCTGTGCAACATGAGAACTGTTTGGTTCTGTACACATATATTGTATCTAGGATATACTGCGACATATTCAACATATATAGGACTGCTTGCCATCTAGGGGAGGGGGTGGAGGGAAAGAGAGGAAAAAATCAGAACAGAAGTAAGTGCAAGGGATAATGTTGTAAAAAATTACCCTGGCATGGGTTCTGTCAACAAAAAGTTATTATAATAAAAAAAATTTAAAAAAGAATAGAGGCAATTTTATAATACTCAATTCTATTTTCCTATTTTGATGAAACATGTAATTAAATCAAAATATAATACCAATAGGCTAATTAATTAAGCTACATGTTATTTTGTTATATTTTTCAACCTCTGATTTGCTTTAAAATGTGAATTTCACAAAAAAATAAATTACAATAAATGACTAACATTATGGTTATATATGGGAACAAATCATACAAGACCCTTGAATTCTCCCAATTTCAACTTTTAAAGAAATAGCTTAGTTTATGGGTTTTATTGTTCCCTCCTCCCTTTTTATCACTATTGCATAAAAACAAATGAATCACTATAAATGCCCAACAATTAACCTTCAGATATTGTTATAGTAGAATCAATCCTTTAGAAACTTCCTGCTACATTTTTCTTCCTTCCTTCAATCATACTTCTCCAAATTCTATCACTTTTATTAAGTATAAGCAAGTTTGTGTAGTAGAATTAATTTATCAACAGTTACAAGTCCCTTTTCCATCACAAGAACAAATCTGAATTGTTGCAATTTAGTATCTCACCAGTTTAACTATAGGGCTTTAAGAACAGAAAAGAAGTAAACATAATATTTCTTGCATTGTAACTGTAACTTTCTTGTTCAAATGGTTATCATTCAAAGTCCTAGAACCTCAAAATAGTAACTTTGGAAAATTACAAGATTTTAAGTAGATAATATTGACATTAAGAGCTCAACTACTGATCCATTTCCCCAAATGTGTTGAATTAAAAAGCTTTTCCTTTTTGTTACCTGAAGATGATATTGTTTAAACCACCTGCTCTTGTGGCAAGATAATGTACTAAGAAGCAGAGTAGATTGATTTTACTAACCAATAAGTTATTGTGATAGGGCTGGTTTTGGCTTTTTTTTTTTGCTGTTATTCTGTACTTTATTATAATGTAAGTTGAAGCACCATCACGTTTGTTTTTATGAGTAAGTTTTTTTTTTAATCATGACAGCACAATTTTATTGCTAAAATAAAATATTTAATTTTAGAGTAAAAAATCATGAATCATTTTAGGAGAGACTAAATATGAAATCAGATAGCTCCTAAAATAAATGGACTTCTGCCAAGTAGGAGCTACAGTAAGGCAGACTTTAAAATAATCAAAGGAAGAACTTTTTAATAGTTATAGCTGCTTAAAAATGTAATGTTTTGCATTGGAAAGAATAAGTTCCTCATTACTGAATACGTCCAGGTAAAAGCTACACAATTATCTGATAAACAGTAAAGGGAATTTTTCCTATATTGCCTCTGATGTTAAATAATTAGTAGCTTCTATACATATAAAGACATGCACATTTCATGCTGGTCAGAAACACAACCAGTGATTTTGTGGATTGTAGTTATTATAATTCTGAAAATATAAACTATGCCAGTCCTGAGTAGAGTTTTACTGCTTCATTTACCTCTAATTTCTTGCCCTGAGTTCATTTGTATATTAAACAAGGAGCATTATAGGAATAAAGATGAATCCCATTGCCACAAATTCCAAACTGATTCCATGAGTTTTATTGAGAGGAATCCTTGAAGCAAGCTTTGCGAACATTGACTAACAATTCCAAATTTAGAAACTATTAAAAAGAATTGTCTGAATCTCATTAAATAGTGGAATGGGCAAGGGAATAGAAGTCAGTCTCCAGAAAAAAAAAATCAAAAGTATAGATGTAATCTTACCCTGAGGGCTTTGTTGGGTACCTGCTAAGGCATAAGATTAGTAGCACTAGACTACAAATTGAAAAGTTATAGCACTCTTTTGCAAGGGAAAGATCTACTACTTACTAAAACTCATCTCATGGTAGCAGAGAACAGCAAATGGCCCTAAAGATGCTGAAGACTGTCAGATGTTAAAGCGGAGCAGTTCAGTGACCATAAGGGAGTGGAAATACCTAGAAGAATTAGTATAATGCCCATAAAAACTAGAAGAGGGTAAAATGTCAAAATGACTGGAAGATATTGAAGATTCTGTATTATCAGAGGTATAATTGGCTTGGAAAGAAGTGTGTCCTGACCTTATATTTCTTTATACATGAGCCGAAGGTAGACATGGTAGGAGTTGAGAACTCTTTGTGTATTTTCTCTACTTGTACTCATGAATTTTTTTGTGAATCTTCAGGGCACTTGTCATTTTCCAAAAACAAATAAGGAAGGAAGTAGGAGAAGTGAATTATGTGGAGGTGTTGATATAAATGGATAATTTGATTGCATTCTAGAAGACAAAAGAAATATAAAAGAAAATAATTTTTAAAAATGTATTGAACTTGTTAGAAAGTTCTGATTTGAAGCCATCATCTGTTAACTGACAAACAGTACCTATGCCAAATATATGGGCCACATATAATATCTTAGCAGAAAATAAGCACTAAACAAGAAAAAATAAAACCAGCTGTCAAAAAGTCACTTTCAAAGAATCTTCAGGAAGACTTTTCTAGGATTTGATGGTTATCAAAAATTCAAAAAGACTAGCAGGTTCCAGGTCACATGTGCAACAAGACAACAGAGTAAATATTTTATCAAATTCCTATGATCTCTCAAACCTCCCAAAACAGAAACTATGAATGAAAGATGAAGTAATGTTGGCTGTTTCCCTGGTTTAGTACAAGAATCCAAAATGAGATTTAAAAAAGTACCCCATAAATGATACTTACTGACCCCGAGTCCCATCAGAACCCCTTCACAACGTCCCATGCACTTTGCTCAGTGTTATCAATTATCAGACAAAAGAAGACAACAGAGGCTTATGTCAAACCTATCTCTATATTCTACTCCACCCCACTTCTACCATCACAGAGACCCTGACTGCAGGCTGTGGAAGGTTTTTCTTTCTTATTTTCTTTCTTTGTGTGTGTGGAAATTTTCTTAAGCATGTCCCAGGCTTGCAACTTGAAAGTACCAACACTGCAAACTCAGAGCCAGCAGCTCTGAACCACCAGAGCCAGAAAAAGTAAGCTCTGAACTCCTGATGTCAACAGGCTTTAAACTACCAGTGGCAAATCAAAGAACTAAGGAACAGAGGCAGTAGAGGAACAGATCAGTAACTGTGTAGAGCTGTGCAGACCTCTATCAAATCTCAGAGAAGAGGACAGTCTCCAGCTGGATCCTAATTATCTAAAATTCAACCAGTAAGGAGACCTAGACTGGTTAACTGTTAATTACCCAGTATCAGAAGAGGCAGAGAAATTTTTAAGATTCAACCTCCAAGAAAAACACACAAGAAGGAAAGGACCAAAATGAGAACAATAATGAAAATGAAGAAGGAAAGACAAAATAGCAAAAATTAGAGTATTCCTTGATCATAAACAGATAAATCAAGAGGAAAAAGAAACACCACAAGGAAATATGGCCTAAAGATCTAATAAAATATTTCAGGTATCTATCAATAAATACTCAAGATTGAAGGAAACTGATCTAATGTTTGATGAGATTAAGGACCTTGCAGAAGTTGGGGAGAAATGGGACTATAATATGATGTTACTAAGTGGTTTAAAAAAAAAGAAATGAAAATTTGAGACCAGAGTTTATGATCTGGACAACAAAAATAGTGAACAAAACAGAAGAAATTTGAATCTGCAATGGCAAGCCTCAGCAAAGAAACAAAAGAGAAATCAATGGATTAGGAATGAAAATACACAGATGTGAAAGATGATGTAAAGGGCTAAAACTGGAAGGTGCACTTGAATCAGACAATGAGCACTTAAGGCTAATTACCTATTGGACAATAACTCTATTAGCATGTTTGGAATTTCTCTTCTCATAGTTAATGCTAGCTCAATGCTTGGGGTTAAGAGAATTGTAGGGAAGGATTAGGGAGTGGAGTGTGAGAGGTGAGAGAACTTCACTTAGCCTCAGGAGAAGGAGGAGAAAAGTGTGGAGATTCTGAACTCTAGAATCAAGGAAGGATCCTTGGTAAAACTCCTGGCAGTTTTGTCCATCTCCTTCACTTCTCCCCTAAAGACCAAGCACTTTTGCTTATCCTGATTCTGGCTGATTCTGAGGCCTCAGGGAATTAGCCCAGACTTCACAAGACAATGTAGAAGAAGAAAATCAAAAGAACAAGAATATTAAGAATTAATATGTTCACTATGCAAGCAAAACACATGGATCTCAGAGATAGTTGCATAAAGACAACTCAAGGATCACAGGTATCCAGAAGAACATGGCAAGACAAAAGTCCTTAAACCATAGGCAATAATAGAAGACAATGGCCCAGAATTTCTAAGCATGATTCAAATGGAAAGAATTTACAGACTGCTTCAAGACAAAATAATAATAATAATAATAATAACTCAAGGCTGTAAATTCCAAGATACATACTGGTTGAATTTAATAATTCAATTCAGGAAGAAAAAAAGTTCTGCAAGTCATCAGGAGAAGACCTTCAAATATAAAACAAATACATTTAAATAATGTAACATTATTTTGTACCCAGTAGAAAAAAAAAGAGTAGGAATGAAGCAAGGTATTCAGAAGAGCATGGAGCACAGGAAGTAACCCAGGTAACCTGTCTGGCAAATCTATGCCTAACTATACAAGACAAAAATTTGACAACCAATAATAGAGTTTTTTTTTTTTGGTAATTTTTAGGAACAAAATAAGAACAGAAGATATCACCTTTATCTCAAATACTCCAACCAACTAAAATACAGGTGGAATGAATAGATGAACACAGCAACAACAATAGAGTGACAACTGAAATATCTTTTCAAATATACAAAAGGATACAGTGGTGAACATCAAAATCTGACAGATAATAATGAAGAGGCAGAGGCAGAAATATAGTATTATGGAGAGAACTGAGTAACATCTTCTCAGTGGTGAATGAAATATAGCAGGATACATGAAAAGCAGAGGAGGAGGATTAGGGGGATAAAGAAAAGGGAATGATATAATAGAGTCAAATTGATTGCCAGCACAGATGGGAAGGTGTCCTCTGTGGTGATCTCAGAAAGATCACAGCCTTCAGTGAAGTATGTGAGGAGAAGATGGGAAAGACCAAAAAGGAGAGGAAAGAAATACATGTTTTGGAATTCAGAGTGAGTGAAAGGAGATGATCCATCTACTGGATTGAACTTAAGGATTTGGGCACCTGAAAAATCTAATTATTCCAGGTAGCAGAGGGAGGAAAGAAGAGTTGGAATTTCTGGTAGAAACTAGCACCTCGGAAAAGTAGAAGACTATGGACCTTCTGTGATAGTTAAGAATCAGAAACAAAGTAAATTTCCATCTATTGAATAATGGATAAAACTGTGGCAATGAATGTGATGAAATAGCAGTTTGCTATAAGAAATAAGGCATAGGATGAATAGAGAAAAGTATGAAAAGATCTATATGAACTAATTCATAGTAAAGTAAGCAGAGCAAGGAAAGCAGCATCCCAGTTGCTACAATATATGTGGAAATAATAATGACACAATAAAATATAAAAGTAAATGTAACAAAGTAATCAAACATAATAAAGATCAAATAAAACTCACATAAAGAGATGTGAGAAAATATCCCCAATAAACCCCAAGTTAGGAGTGAGAGGCCCACATATGTCACACACTGCATATCCTTTTTTTCTCAATGTATCAATCAGTTATACTTTTTTTTTTTAGAAATAAAAACATTATTTATCATTCAGAATGGTTCTTGAAGAAGGGAAGGAGAAGAGACATGAATTAATATGGTGATACAAGAAAAAGAAAACATGAATTTTAATGTTTTTAAATAAAATTTATTTTTTTAAAACAGAGAACATGGTAATGCTAGTGAAGATAATTTCAATTTCAAACACAAATCAATATTATTAAAACAGGTTTGACAATGTCATATCCCTGCCATATGACCCTGGACAAAACACTTAACTTCTCTGAGCCTCAGTTTCCTTACATGTAGAGAGAAAGAGTATTTGTATACCTATGTAATTGTCATTCAAAATCTTACACAACACCTAAAAATGACTTGTGAATAATGTGCTTGATGAATACTGACTTCAATTTTTAAAAAAAGTTGTGATTATCTAACTATGCTATTATATCACACAGAGATGTACAATCAAAAAGAATCAACAAGAAAAATATATTCTTATTAATTAAAAAGTTAAAAGTTAAGTAAAAAATAAAAATAAATAAATTTAATTTAAAAATCATTCAGGGGCAGAGCCAAGATAGCAGAGAGGAGTCACATCTTTTCCGAGCTCTCCCCACAACTTTCACATACAGCAAATTCAGCCTCTGAATCAGTTTTGGAGTAAAAGAACCAACAAATATTGGGAATGTAACAAATTATTAGCAGAAGATAATTTTAAAGATCTCCAGAAAAGGTCTGTATCGATCAGGCATGGAGGGAGGCAGGCCAAGCACAGGCCAGCTAAGCAGAGATGTCAAGTGGTGATGTGGGCTCTGCTTGCCAGAGAATTTACTAGAAGGAATCTACAGCAGTGTTGGCTACTCTGCCCTGGTTACTAGCTAGTAGATCAGCAGACTAGTTATAAGAAACCCAACACAAATACAAAAGGCAAATAGTGAATGAACCCAAAGCCGGAATTTCATGGAACCTGGGAACACCCACCTAGCACCAGAAGTCAGGCAGCACTGACCCAGCACAACCACTGTCACTTACAGAGAAAGCTTGGACAATCACCCCTTTGCCCTAAAAACAGATTTCAATTTAAAAAAAAAAAAGCAAAAAAAGCAAAAAGAACTCTGACCATAGACAGTTTTTATGGTGAAAGGGAAGAACAAATTTCAAACCTTAAGTTCACTAAAAGCAGATCATCTCTAGATGTAGCTACAAAGGGTAATATAAATTGGTACCCATCTCACACAGCTCTTTAGGAAGAAATTAAAAACAATCTTAAAAGAGAGCTAGAAGAAAAATGGGGAAAGGAAATGAAAACTTTGCAAGGGAATTTAGAAAAGGAAACACCAAAATTACGTGAAGAAAACTCCTTATACAATAGATTTAGTGGAATGGAAAAAGCATATAACTCCTTACAAAATAGATTTGACTATTGGAAAATGGAAATGGAAAAAGAAAACAATTACATGAAAAACAGAATTTGTGAAATGGAAAAAAAAAATGGAGCAAAACAACTCATTTAAAAATTCAATTGGACAAATACAAAAAGAACTAAAAAAGGTAAATCAAGAAAATCATTTACTAAAAATGAGAACTGAACAAATGGAAACGAATGACTCAATGAGACATCAAGAATCAGTCAAGAAAAACCAAAAAACATGAAAAAATACAAGAAAATGTAAAATACCTACATGGGAAAATAAGTGACCTGGAAAACAGATCTAGAAGAGACAATGTAAGGATTATTGGACTTCCTGAAAAACCTGATTAAAAAAAAAAGAAAAAATATCTTTCAGGAAATCATCAAAGAAAACTGCCCAATCACCTCCAATGAAAACTCCAAGGAATATCATGGCTAAATTTCAGAACTATTAGACCAAGGAAAAAAATATCACAAGCAGTCAAAAAGAAACAATTCAAATATAGAGGGGTCACAATAAGGATTACCCAGGACCTAACAGCTTCAACCTTAAAGGACTGAAGGGCTTAGAATCTGATATTCCAAAAGGCAAAGGAACATAGAATGCAGCCAAGAATAAACTACCCTGCTGAACTGAGCATTATCTTTCAGGTAAGAAGATGGGCATTCAATGAAACAGGTGAAGTTCATTTATTTCTGATAAAAAGATCAGAGTTGAACTAAAAATCTGATTTACAAATATAGAACTCAAGAGAAGCATAAAAGGATAAAAAGAAAACTCTTGAGAACTATCTCTCTGTTACGGATATACATAGAGAGTGCAGATATAATTTGATTTCACTAATATAATATAAAAAAGAAACGAGGTAGAAACGGGATTGAACTGGAAAAGGGGGGGAAATGAGGAAAATTACATCTCATGAGAGGCAAAGAAAACCTATTTATAATTGAAAGAAAGAAGGGAGGGACCTCTTGTCAGATTTAGTCAAAGGGAGAATATTAGACATATTTGGTTTCACAAAGAAACTTATCTCACCTTATAGGGAAGTGGGAGGGGAAAAGGAAAGCGGGAGACTAATGGAAAGGAAAACAGAAATAGTAGGGGAAAGGCATAAGAAAGGGGGAGAGGCTATGAAGGGAGACAGCTGTTAAAGGCAAGTGATGATCAGAAGCAAAATACTGCAGAGGGAAAGGGGGAAAGGAAAGAGAAAAGCATAATTTCTGGTAAATATGATGGTGGGAAATACAGAATTATTCATTTTAATTGTGAATATGAATGGGGTAAACTCTCCCATAAAATGAAAGCAGCAGACTGGATTAAAAGCCAGAATCCTACAATATGTTGTTTACAAGAAACACATTTAAAGCAGATATATACAGAGTAAAGGTAACAGGCTGGAGCAGAAGTTATTATGCTTCAGGTAAAGCAAAAAAAAAAAGCAAGGATAGCCATCCTGATCTGAGATCAAGCAAAAGCAAAAATAGATAAAAAGAGATAAAAATAGATTAAAAGAGATAAGGAAGGAAAGTATATCTTGCTAAAGGGTACCACAGATAATGAAGCAATATCAATACTAAAAATATTTCGCATCAAGTGATATAGCATCTAACTTCCTAAAAGAGAAGTTAAGGGAGCTGCAAGAAGAAATAAACAGCAAAACTAATAGTGGGGATTTCAACCTTGCTGTCTCAGAAGTAGATAAATCGAATCACAAAATTAAAAAAAAATTAAGGTAGTAAATAGAATATTAGAAAGGTTAGATACAATAGATCTTTGGAGAAAATTGAATGGAGACAAGAAGGAATACACTTTCTTTTTTAAGCAATTCATGGCTGATCATATGTTAGGCCGTAAAGACCTCAAAATCAAATACAGAAAGGCAGAAATAGTAAAAGCATTTTTTAAGATGACATGGCAATAAAATTACATTTAATAAAAGACCAGAGGAAAATAGAACAAAAATTAATTGGAAACTAAATAATCTAATCCTCAAGAAGAGTGGGTGAAACAGTAAACTATAGACACAATCAATAATTTCCTGCAAGAGAATGACAATAATGAGACAACATACCAAAATTTGTGGGATGAAGCCAAAGAAATCAAAATAGGAAATTTTATATCTCTAGATGCTTACTTCCATAAAATAAAGAAAAAGAAAATCAATGAATTAGGTTTGCAACTAAAAAAGGTAAAAAGAAAAAAAAAGAACAAATTTAAAACCCTAATAAAATACCAAACTTGAAATTCTCAACATAAAAAGGGAGATTAATAAAACTGAAAGTAAAAATAAAACTATTAAATTAATAAAACTAAGAATTACTTTTCAGAAAAAAATCAACAAAATAGATAAATCTTTAGTTAATTTGGTTAGAAAAAGGAAAGAGGAAAATCAAATTGTTAAGTCTCAAAAATAAAAATGTAGAACTTTCCACCAATTAAGAGGAAATCAGAACAATAATTGGGAGTTATTTTGTCCAATTTTATGCC
Organism: Sarcophilus harrisii; assembly: GCF_902635505.1. Lineage (NCBI taxonomy): Eukaryota > Metazoa > Chordata > Mammalia > Dasyuromorphia > Dasyuridae > Sarcophilus > Sarcophilus harrisii. The sequence goes on along the minus strand of NC_045427.1, from coordinate 571,937,553 downwards.
AATAAATTTGTTAACCTAAGTGAAATGGAGGAATACCTGCAAAAATATCAATTGCCAAGATTAAGAGAAGAGGAAATAAATTATTTAAATAGTCCCATTTTAGACAAAGAAATAGAAGAAGCTATTAATCAGCTCCCTAAAAAAATCTCCAAGGCCAGATGGATATACATGTGAATTCTACAAAAACATTTAAAAAATAATAAATTCCAATACTATGCAAATTTTTTGAAAAAATAGGGAAAGAAGGACTCCTACAAAATTCCTTTTATGACATAGACAAGATACTGATATCCAAATCAGGTAGGATAGAAACTGAGAAAGAAAACTGATTGATTTATAGATCAATTTCCCTAATGAATATTGATGCAAAAATATTAAATAAAATACTAGCAAAAAGATTACAGAAAGTTATCCCCAGGGTAATACATCATGACCAAGTAGGATTCATAACAGGAATGCAGGGTTGGTTCAATATTAGGAAAATTATTGGCATAATTGACCATATCAATAACCAAAGTAGCAAACACCATGTGATTATCTCAATAGATGCAGAAAAAGCATTTAACAAAATCCAATCCTCATTGCTATTAAAAACACTAGAGAGTATAGGAATAAATGAACTTTTCCTTTAAATGATCAGTAGCATCTATTTAAAACCATCAGTAAGCATCACATGTAATGGGGATAAACTGGAACCATTCCCAATAAGATTAGGTATGAAACAAGTTTGTCCACTGTCACCATTACTATTCAATATTGTATTAGAAATGCTAGCTTTGGCAATAAGAGTTGAGAAAGAGATTAAAGGAATTAGAGTAGGCAATGAGGAAACCAAATTATCACTCTTTGCAGGTGATATGATGGTATACTTAAAGAACCCCAGAGATTCTACTAAAAAGCTATTAGAAATAATCCACTCCTTTAGCAAAGTTGCAGGATACAAAATAAACCCACATAAGTCATCAGCATTCTTATATATCACTAACAAAATCCCAACAGTTAGAGTTACAAAGAGAGTAGATAATGAGAAAAGTAAATTATCTCTCTTTGCAGATGATATGATGGTATACGTAGAGAACCCTAGAGAATCAGGTAAAAAACTACTAGAAATAATCCATAACTTTAGCAAAGATGCAGGATACAAAATAAATGCACATAAATCATCAGCATTTTTACATATCACCAACAAAGTCCAGTAGCAAGAGGCACAAAGAGAAATTTCACTTAAAATAACTGTCAATAGTATAAAATATTTGGGAATCTATCTTCCAAGAGAAAGTCTGGAACTATATGAACAAAACTACAAAACACTTTCCACACAAATAAAGTCAGATCTAAAGAACTGGAAAAATACCATGTGCTTTAGATAGGTCAAGCAAATATATTAAAAATGACAATACTATTTAAATTAATCTACTTATTTAGTGCTACACTAATCAAACTGAAGAAATTATTTTACACATTTAGGAAAAATAATATCAAAATTCATCTGGAAGAACAAAAGATCAAGAATTTCAAGGGAATTAATGAAAAAAATTCAAATGAATGTGGCTAGCTGCCAGATCTAAAACTCTATTATAAAGTAGTGGTCATCAAAACCATTTGGTACTGGCTAAGAAATAAGAGTACTCGATCAGTGGAATAGGTTAGGTTCACAGGACAAAATAGTCAATGCCTATGGGAATCTAGTGTTTGACAAACCCAAAGATCCTAAATTTGGGAAAAGAATTCACTATTTGACAAAAACTGCTGGGAAAATTGGAAACTAGTATGACAGAAAGTAGACATCGGCCTACACTCAACACCATATATCAAGACAGAGGTGAAATGGGTTCATGATCTAGACATAAAGAATGATATTATATATTTCAGAGTCTGATTCTTTTTGTATAGCAAAATAACGGTTTGGACATGTATACTTATTTTGTATTTAATTTGTACTTTAATATATTTAACATGTATTGATCATCCTGCCATCTGGAGGAGGGGGTGGGGAGAAGGAGGGGAAAAATTGAAACAAAAGGTTTGGCAATTGTCAATGCTATAAAATTACCCATGCATATAACTTGTAAATAAAAGGCTATTAAAAATTAAAAAAAAAAAACCAAGATGTTAAAAAAATGATATTATAAACAAGTAGAAGAACATGGGATAGTTTACTTCTTAGATCTATGGGGAAGGAAGGAATTTGTGGCCAAAGAAGAACTGGAGTTCATTATTAAATAACAAATAGATAATTTTGATTATATTAACTTAAAATTTTTTGTACAAACTAATGCAGACAAGATTAGAAGGGAAGCAATAAAATAGGAAAACATTTTTTTACATTTAAGGGTTCTGATAAAGGCTCCATTTCTGAAATATATAGAGAACTGACTCAAATTTATAAGAATTCAATCCATTCTTCAATTAATAAGTGCTCAAAGGATATGAAAAGAGAATTTTCATATGAAGAAATTGAAACCATATCTAGTCATATGAAAAGGTGCTCTAAATTATTATTGATCAGAGAAATGCAAATTAAGATACAACTACATACCTCTCAGATTGGCTAAGATGGCAGGAAAATATAATGATGAATGTCAGAGGGGATTTGGGAAAATTGGGACACTAATACATTGTTGGTGGAATTATGAACATTATGAATAGGAGCAACCATTCTGGAGAGCAATTCGGAACTATGCCCAAAGGGCTATCTAAATGTGCATACCCTTTGATCCAACAATGTTTCTACTGGGCTTATATCCCAAAGAGATCTTAAAAGAGAGAAAGGTAACCACATGTGCAAAAATATTTGTGGCAGCCCTTTTTGTAATAGCAAGAAACTGGAAACTGATGCCCATCATTTGGAGAATGGCTGGGAAAGTTATGGAATATTATTTTTCTGTAAGAAATGATAAGCTGGTTGATTTCAAAGAGACCTGGAGAGACTTACATGAACTAATGCTAAGTGAAATGAGCATATTCAAGAGATCATTGTACATGGCAATGACAAGATTATACAATGATCAATTCTGAAGGACATGGCTCTCTTCAACAAGGAGATGAATCAGAGCAGTTCCAATGGTCTTGTGATGAAGAGAGCCATCTAGGCCCAGAGAGGGGTCTGTGGGAACTAAGTGTGGTTCACAGCACAGCATTTTCACTCTTTTTGTTGTTGTCTGCTTGCATTTTATTTTCTTTCTCATTTTTTCTGATTTGATTTAATTTTTCTTGTGCAGCAAGGTAATTGTACAAATATGTATGCATATATTGGATTTAACATATTTCTACCATATTTAACATATACTGGTCTACTTGCCATCTAGGGGAGGAGGTGGGGAAAAGGGAGGAAAATTGAAACACAAGATTTTGCAAGGGTTAATGTTGAAGAATTATCCATGCAAATGTTTTGAAAAATAAAAAAGATTTAATAAAGGAAAAAAATTAAAAAGCAATCAAAATAAATGAACATGAAAAAATAATCTAGGCTCACCCTTTTTTTCCCATTTGGAACCTGATGGCATGAGAGACACAAAAAGATCTTTAAGGAATTAATCATCTGTCTCAAGTATGTACAGTGTTGGTTTATGCAAACAAGCACAACCTATATCTTGGATACCGAAATTTGCCTAGGAAGACTGACAAGAGTTTTAAACTCACAGACTGATGATCACTGGATAAATATTGCATTTTCTATTAGAGAACCCATTATCCTATACATAAACTGAAGTTTTTAACTTAGAAGAACTCAATTTCAATTATACACATAACCATTTAATATTAAGTACTTACCAGAGTTGAGCCATATGATCCTTGTAACAAATATATAGAAACAATTGACAAGCAGGAGTTCAATGTGTACTCTTATCTAGGGAAAACTAATGTAGATGCAAATGCCTTGTCCCCCTAAGTCATATAATCCCCCAAATATGATGATAACCACAAAAAATGAAAGTTGATTTACCAGGAAGTCAGACCTCTTTTTAAAACTTCAAGAATATAAAGATATTGTGAAAAAAAAGCATGTTGTATGTATGGCTTCTTCAAGAGCATTCACTGATCAAGGGAGAGAATCTTTCCTGGACCATTATCTCTGCATCCTAAGATAGACCCACAGTATGAATTGAAATATGTTCCCACATATATATCCTTATATATACCTTGGCAGCATGTTTACAAAATATTCTTGAGATTTTTGTTCATATTCCCCATTCCCAAAATTGCTTTATGCATATGCGTTCCAACTGGTAATGTAGTCACCCATGAGAGACTATTCCTCTTGCCTATGTTGTGTTAGTTTTTTTTTTCTCTCTCTCAATTTACTGCACTAATTGAATGTCTCTTGGTGGGAACTAATATGTCCTTGCTTGTTGGCTTAACAAAAGTAAACACATTTGAGGGCCTCATTAGCTATGATTTTGAGAAGATGTTCATCCAAATTTAAAATGTGCCTCAAACTTGGATTTTGACTCAGAAGATCTCACCTCCTGAGGGAATACTACAATCAATTTTTAATGCACTAAAAACAATTCTGATGATTCTCATTTCTCAGATTCACATTCATTTAAACTATCAGGCCCTCTGCAACTACAGAAGCCAAATAAATCCTTTAAGAATAAGAATTACATTAATACAACACTATTTCATTAATTTACAGGAAGAGAATAGGAATACACACTCTGCCTAAAACCTTCTATATTGAGACTAACATCTTTAGGAAATTATATATATATATATATATACATATGCAATAAGAAGTCATTTTAGTACTTTGATCTTTGAGTTCTTCACTACATTTCTTTTCTTAACTCTTAAGATTGTGATTCTATATATTCTAGCACTGTGTGATTTTTGTCCATATCTTTCTTTCAAACTCTCAATGAAGTCTCACCCAACACAACAGAAGACTTCTTCTGACTAGTTATTTCAAAGTTAGATGGATCCCATCATGGTTGGTTAATTGTTACCCATTCTTGAAGAGGACCAAAATGATATCACTATATTAGAGTCAAATTACAGTGTTTTTAGCTGTTGTTGATCAGACCAATATGAATTTGGAATGCTCTGCCACAGGTTGGGCATAAATAGTCCCTAGGAATATTTGGAGTTAACTCTCTAAACCTTGCAAATCTTGCATTTCTTCTGAGCTAATTCAATTCCACTTGGATCATATAATACATCACTTTCTCTGATGAGGGTAAACCATGCTGGGAGGTCTTGTGTCAGTATTTACCGTGTCATACAATCAATTGGAAAGTTCTGAAGAAAGAACTTGAGAATGTCCTTGTATCATTTTTTCTGGCCACCTTGTGAGCCCTTGCCCTGTGTGACTTCTCCTTAAAATAACATTTTTAGCAAACATACATTTGGCATTCAAACAATGTGGCTAGCCCAGTGGAGTTGTGATCTGTGCAACAAGGCTTTAATGCTTGACAGTTAAGTTCAAGAAAGGATTTCATTGTTTGGTATCTTATCCTCTCAGGTGATATTCAAAATCTTCCTAAGACAATTCAAATGGAAGAAATTCAATTTACTGAAATGGCACTGGTTTACTGTTCAACTTTTAGAGGTATACAACAATCAGGACAATGGTTCTGTAAGCCTTCATTATGATATTCAGTCTAATACCTATCCTTTCCCACACATTCCTTAGAGTCTCTCAAATACTGCACTAGTTCTGGAAATTAATGTGTCAATCTCATTATCAATGTGGATATCTCTGAAAAGTATACTTCAAAGGTAAGTCAACTTATCCATAGGATTCAAAACTAAGTACCATCATGGTAAGCTGTGTCTGACTTTATCTTTAAATAACCATTGTACTTGGATATGTAAAGTCATATTTATTCTTCAGGATGTCTTTTACATTTATTACTTCTTGTCCATAAAGCATTGTTGGTGATATAGTACAGGATACTTACAACTATCACTGTTGTTGGGGTTTTTTTTTTAACTAAATTTGAGTCGACTGAAATGCTGATTTTTCTGAGGTAGTGGTTGTATATTTCTCAGTCATATAGCCTAATTATTGTGGAAATCACTTAGTAGACAAGTATTTACATAGTGGTAACTTAGTTTAGTGGATACTGTCAATTCTTCACTGAATTTCTACTTCTTCTGCAGCAGATGATGATATAAAAGTTGCAATTAAATTAATGATGGTACATCTGTCATGCTCATCCTGATTAACAGGAGGTGAATTAAGCATGTATCCCATAATATAAAATATCTTGCTTTGAATTAATAATGAAACTGAATTCTACACTTACTTTAGACTTTTTTGACTTCTCTACTATGCCACCATATTGAATACTTTCTTCCTTGTTTTTCAACTTTCTTTGGTATGTTGTCTTCTTTTATTAGTAATCTATTTGAAATCAAAGACTTTCTCTTCCTTATTTGTATTCAACAGTCTTTGCCACAGTGCTTAGCAGATAGTAGATGCTTAATAAATGTTTTTGGCTACTGATTATTAAAGTTCATCCCTTCAAGTGAACATGTGATGCTTCCTTTCATTTAGCTTCCATTTATATATTCTAGTTTTGCTTATAGAAAGAATGTGGTTATCTTATTAGTAATAACTCATATTTTCATATTACTTTTAAGTATACAAAGTCAATTCCTCAACAAGGTCCCCAATTACTAAAAGTCATTAAGTGAAAGCTAGATAACCACTTGTAAGAAATCTAAATGACGCTCACACAGATAGATTTTTTTGCTAGATTGCCTCTAAGGTCTCTTCCAGATCAGATTCTGAATTCTGTGAGCATTTCATTGGGGATATAACCATTATGGATGGAAAAAAAGAATAAAACTGAAGGCAAATATAGGCTAAGAAATAAAGAGGAACCTATTGTGGGGCTTTAGAGGGGGTACTTGGGTTGTTTTGGAGAATAACAATTGCACAGGCCCCCTTCTCCCAAATATAAACAGACATTAGCATTAATAATTAATTAATTCTGATCAAGTACCTATATGCTAAGTAGACACTAGGGAGCATACTAGACAGAGTATTATACTTAGAGTCAGGAAGACCTAAGTTCAAACCTGGCCCCTGACACTTAATGTGTGGTACTGGGCAAGTCACTGGACCTTTCTCTGCTTCTTTTTCTGCAGCCATAACAGGAGAATAATAATAACACCTATCTTGTACAGATTTTGTGAAAATCAAATGAAGCTAGGGGGCTATGGCATTATACGAATTACAGCTTTCACCGAACCAATGCCAACAACCTTATGTTACCCATTCATAATCCTATCTCTCTGGGGCATAATTATAACAAGCTCTATTTGCCTATGACAAAGAGACCTCAAATCACTCGTCGCATACTCCTCTGTCAGCTATATAGGATTAGAAATCATTGCAGCCCTCATACAATCCCCCATGGGCTTCATAGATGCCACTGTACTAATAGTTGCCCATGGGCTCACCTCCTCAATGCTTTTTTGTCTAGCCAATACAAACTACGAACGAATTCACAGCCGAACTCTTATCCTAACTCGAGGCCTCCAAATAATTCTTCCACTAATATGCGCCTGATGACTATTACCAAGTCTCACTAACCTAGCCCAACCTCCCTCTATCAACCTTCTAGGAGAACTCATAGTAATTATGACTTCATTCTCCTGATCTAAATTCTCACTCATCCTATTAGGTATTAACACAGTCATTACAGCCCTCTACTCATTATACATACTAATTTCACATCACATATACCCTATCAAACCAACTTTTACCAGAGAATACACATTAATGGCCCTACACCTTCTCCCCCTACTTATTATTTCCATTTGCCCCAAAGTCATTCTTGGCATTACATACATAATATTTGTAGAGTTAAGACAATACATTTTATTTCTATATTTCCTCTATATCAAGATCTGTATTAGATAGTGGGAAATGCCAAAGAAATATGAGATATACTCCTTTTACAACATGCATCTAATGGAATAAACAAGATATGCACACATGAAAATATTGTAAATGCTGATCAATATGGTAGAAAATAAAAAAAAGAATTAGGAGTTTTGAAAATCTAAGAATGCTAGAGAATTGCAAGAGCAAATTTTGAGAATGATTTTCCATAGACATTATGAAGATCATCTGCCAGGATAATGGGAAGAGAAATGACTTTATAATTTAAAGACTTGAGCCCAAGTTCTTCTATTTATTCCTAGCTGATTATCATGTCACTTATTCTCTGTTTTCTGTACTGTAAAATAAGAATGGTAAAACACAATCTGATTCAGTTATGATATAAGTAAAATATTATATTGTTACTATCATGTGTAAGCATTTTGGGAAAAAGGCTCCCTTGGCTTTAATCTCTTCTCTCTCTAATTTGTCCTCCACACAAATGTCAAGATAGCATTTGATGAATAAGGAAACAAAAAATATGGTAGGATTATAGATGAAGTTTAAGTCCTCTAGTGTTGTAACAAATGAAGAAGTATTTAATATTAAGATATTCAACAGTTTTAAAGTTGGCTAATGGTGTCTAAGAATGATGTGGTTTTTAATTTTTTTTCTTTATTAAAGCTTTTTTATTTTTTAAAACATATGCATAGACAATTCTTCAACATTAGCCTTTTCAAAACCCTGTGCTCCAATTCCCCCCCCCCTTACCCAACTTCCTCCCCTAGATGGCAAGTAGTCCAATATATCTTAAACATGATAGAAAAAATATGTTAAATCCAATATACGCATCCATATTTATACAATTATCTTACCACAGAGGAAAAAATCAAATCAAACCAGAAAAAAGAGAAATAAAATAAAACGCAAGCAAACAACAACAAAAAGAGTGAAAATGCTATGTTGTGAACCATACATAAGACCTATGTGATTTTTAAAGAAAATATTTTATCTTTCCCTACCACTTTATAAATAACAAAAGGAAAGTGGAATGAAGCCACACAGGAATAAGGGGTGAATTTGGAATTTTTTATTTATCTTTGTATCCTTGGGGACAATCTTATAGCTATTAGATTCTAGTTAGTTGGGCTGACCCTTGAACATCATTCAGAGTTTGTCCATCAGACTTGTACTATCAGTTTTTGGTTTTGTAAATCCTACAAGGATTTATACACCTTCACAAAGTCAAGGATCTCCATTCTATGCTGAGGTTTCAAGGTACGGCTTTTAAAATATAGTTAATTAACTGAATATGCACCATTTTACAATTTAATCTAAACTAAGCATTATTTTAAGAGCCATCTAGTTCTGAGAACAATTTGAAAAGATACTATAATTATTTCAAAAGAAAATAACACCATACGATTTTCGTCATTTAGTTTAATACAATTCTTGATAAATGTATGTAATATCCGTAACATAAAGTACATGATTATACACTGCATTATCCTAACATGATGATGCATTGTCATACTCTTACATTTTTAACTGCAAAGGTTTTATAAATATTGAAAAATATTATCAAGATTTATGAAAAGTCCTAATATATTCCTTGAAATATACTAATCATTTAAAAAGGGATATGGATTTTTTTTTAAAAAAAATAATAACTTGGTTCGAAAAATTAGTTTCAATGTTAATGATTGTTTCTAGAAATGTATAGATAGATAGATAGATAAAAATATATATGTATATACTCTAAGTCTCAGTTTAATTCTGTTCCCAAACTGTTCCTATTCTCCATTAAGCATGCATAGTATAGCTCATGTGAATTGCTTTGAATAAGTCAAGAAATATAGTTCCAATTATAAAACTGCTATTCAGTGAATTAGTTCTACCATTATACATTTTAGTTATTGAAGTAATTGTTTTGTACTTTTCCAAAAAGCCAAATTATAGGGTGTTTAAAATATAATGTTGAAACCAAGGGGACATATTTTATCTCTGAAATATATTCAACTCTTAGAAGAAGCACTTAGATTAATATAACATTGTTATTACCCTCTCCACTTAAAATGTTCTTATACTCAGCCCAAAGATTTTAAAGTGCTATACAAAAAAAAAAAAAAAAAAAGCCCATGTTTTCTTATATCTTGTTTTAGGTGACGAGGTTTAATAAGTGCCATGATCAAGTAATTAGGCTGCCACAAAGAAATACAATAATGGCAATAGAAATGAGATTCTGCATCTTTTCCCCCAATCCTTCCAAGATTGAACCACAAGTGAGGTGTTCTATGTTCCCCAGCTATTCTGATACATAATATCTGTGCCTCAGTTGTTTATTTTAATAATACAGAAATGGCCTATACTAATGCTTTCACATAAAGGGGGCATATTAAATATTTATATGCTCTTTTTCTGGCCGTAATCTCTATTTTATACAGAAATCACCTATAAAGCACAAAGTTTCTGTTTTTCAGAAGTTTCCATGAAATGAAGAATCCTTTATTATAACTGGTAAAGTCTTTGCATTTATTAAATATTAGGCTACAAGACTGGTAGATCATTATGTAATGTAATTAATCTGTTCTACTAATTTACTTCTCTATGTTTTAACTAGTACTAAAAGTTTTTTTTAATGATCAATACTTGATATCTAGTACTGCTAAGCCCCCTTATTTCCCAATTTTTCATCATTTCCCTTGAGATCTGTTCCCCTAGATGAATTTTGTTATGCTTATTCTAGTTCTATAAAGTAGTTATTTAGTATTTTTATTGCTTGGGTACAAGATAATTAGGTAGTACTATGACTTTTGTTATATTGGCTTAGCCTATTTTAATTTCTTTAATAATATTTCTCCAAATATTTAGATCTATTTTTATGTAAAGAATATAACATGGTTGAGTATGTATAGTTAATCTGTGTGTGTGTGTGTGTGTGTATAGACACACACACACACACACATAAATACACACATCTGGGAAGGGACGGGATATATGTGTATGTGAATTCTGTGGAACAAGATGTCCCTTTCAGGATAAATTGATCAACTGAAATCCATTAATCATCTTGCTACCTCATTGCCTGGGATACTTGGATATGCTTTCTCAACTTCCTCTGACTAGAAGAACAGAGGGTAAAACACTGAAATGCTCCTGAAGCTTTCCTTTATACAAGACAAAATCTGGTACTTACAGATCACTCTAAATCTATTCTCCATCTATAGCTCTGTCTGGTTTGAAATCCACAGACAAGATGTCCTCCATGTGGGTGCCTCCTGGCAGTTCTCCTCCATACATATCTTTCCAGTTTCCTTTCATATTTTATATTCCCTTACTTAATAGTAGGCTCCATGAAGGCAAAAATTGACTTTTTCTTATTTGTATTCCCAACATTTAACATTGTATCTGACACAGAGTAAGCTCTTTCAAAAATGTTTATTGAATTTAATTGAATATATAGATATCATTATCTGTACTAGTTTACCTTTACAGATACATTCCCAATATGTGATACATTCTCTAATTATACCTATAGGGTATTTTTAGTAACATGCAAAAATATATCTCATTTGAATTTATTTTATATTCTACTTATTTATATTATATATAATATATATTCCAATATATATTATATATATATATATATATATTAGTCTAGATATTCTATTTATTTACATTCTAACTATATTGAAAATTGCATTTCTCTTTCCATCAATAGCTCTTTTGCTTTGATTTCACTTAACATTATTCCCCTTCTTCCAATGGGTAAGCTGCTTTTTATATATTTCCCTCTCCCATTAGATTCTAAACTCCTTTTTTTCTTATTTGTATTCCCAGCACTTAATGTAGTGTCTGGTATATAGTAAGAGGTTAATAAATGTTTGTTTGATTGGTTTTTTTTTTTTGATGAAGCAATTGGGGTTAATTGACCTGACCAGGGTTAAACAGCTAGGAAGAGTTAAGTGTCTAAGGACAACTTTAAACTCAGGTCCTCCTGACTTCAGGGCTGGTGCTCTATCCACTGTACCACCTAGCTGTCCCTTAATAAAGATTTGTTGAATTGATCAGAATTAAATTGCTGAAGTTATAAGTAGTTTCATTTTTCAATTGATTTTTAGTTTACTCCTTAGGTATTTCCATCTCTTCCTTCTCATCTTTAGTCCTTGACTTCTCTAGCTTCCTTAAAGTAAAAAGAAAAATTCCTCAAGGAGGAAATAATTGAAGGAGGGAAGATACTAGCATTAAGAAGAGTCAATAAAGGCTTCTTGTGGGAAATGGGATTTTAGTTGGGAATTAAAGCAAGACAAGAAATCTGGTATATGGAAATGAGAATGAAGAGGATTCCAGGTACAGGGCATGATCAGAGAAAATCTCCAGTGAGATGAAGCATCTTGTTCAAGATACAGCAAGACTAGTACCACTGGATCAAGGAGTATAAGAAAACTGAAGATGGATTTCCAGCCAAGATGGTGGAGAGGACACACACATCTACTTAATCTCCCTCTTTGCTCTCAGAATTCATTTTATGACAAGGCCTTGGAATTAGTGATTGACTGGGAAAAAACCCACAAATAATTACCAATAGAAGACATCCTTGAAATTTGCCAGAAAAGGTCTGTTTTTGCTTGCGGGCAGGGATGGTCAGATTGGGCACAGGCTGAGGGCAGGCAGTAAGAGTACTGCAGGCAGCTCACACTGAGCAGACCAGAGCGGGGTAGGGTGTGATCTTAGCCATTTCTGTAGAAAGAACTTTACCACAGTGTGAATAGTTTACCTTGGACCACCTTTGCCCTTGGAAGTGCTCATAAAAGATTGTAAAGCAAATAAGAGGGGTAAAAGGAAAAATGAGAAAGGAAATGAGAGGTATGCATGAGAGAGTCAACAACATGGAACAGGAAAGAAAAAAATGGAAGAAAACAAAATCTTAAATAGCAGAATTAGCCAAATGGAAAAAGATATACAAAAGTTAAGTGAAGAAAATCACACATTAAAAACTAGAACAGGGCAAATTGAAGCTATTGACTATGAGATAGCAAGAATCAGTCAAAGAAACTAAAAAGAATGAAAACATGGAAGAAAATATGAAATATCTCATTGGAAAAACAGTTAACCTGGAAAATAGATCCAAAAGAGAAAATTTAAAAATTACTGGCCTACCTGAAGAATGTGACCACAAATGGAGCCTGGATAACATTCTACAAGAGATCATTAAGGAAAATTGCTTCAAAATTCTAGAAACCTGGAGAAATATTCTGGAAAGAAGTCCCACAAGGAAAACTGAAAGGAACATTGTTGTGAAACAATGACACACAAGCAAAGGTTGCCCTGGTCAGTAGACCAGCAGAGAAGCTGTAAATACAGGAGGTAAAGACTATAACCCCGAAAAGCTAGGGTCTCTCCGGACCTGGCTACACCCACCTGGAGTGTCTCAGTATGCTCTCAGAGTCTCAAAGTGCAGATGCAGTGCAGCCATTGCCGTCCTGCTAGTGCCTCATTGCTGCCCGCCCCCCACCTACCTCTCCCCCCACAGTCTGTAGAGAAGCTCGGTAATACCATCCAGCCCACACACACACAAAAGTAGACTGCATGTTTTTTTTGCTAATTTGTCTTCTTTGATTCTTCTCTGACAAAATGAGCAAAACATTAAAATGGACTCTAAGTATTGATAGCTTCTATATGGATAGAAAGCAGACTTTAAACCCTGAGGAGACTAAAAACAGACTATCTCCAAATGAATCCCCCAAAGGAGATATGATCTGATCCTCAACACACAAGACTCTCATAGAAGAAATTAAAAAGGCTCTCACAAGAGAGCTAGAAGAAAAATAGGGAAAGGAAAGGGAAGCTTGGCAAGAGAATATGGATAAGTCATCCCACTCATTTAACCAAAGAGTGGATAAAGAAATCAAGTCCTTGAAAAAAAAAGAATTAGTGAATTGGAAAAAGCAAACAACTAAAAAATAAAATGGGTGAAATGGAAAAAATTCCATAGAACAAAACAACTCACTTAATTACTCAATTGGACAATTAGAAAAAGATATAAAAAAGTGAGTGAAGAAAATAATTCATTGAAAATCAGAATTGAACAGATGGAATTGAATGACTCAAGCAGACACCAAGAATCAGTCAAGCAAAACCAAAATTAAAAAGAAAGAAAGAAACAATGGGAAAAATGTCAAATACCTTCTTGGGAAAACAACAGATCTGGAAAATAGATCCAGGACAGACAATTTGAGAATTATTGGACTCCCTGAAAAATATGATGAAAAAAAGAGCCTGGACATTATTTTCCAGGAAATTATCGAAGAGAATTGCCCAGAAGTTATAGAAACAGAGTTATAGACATTGAAAGAATTCATCAATCACCTACTGAAAAGGACCCTAAAATCAAAACTCCAAGAAATATAGTGGCTAAATTCCAGAATTATCAAACCAAAGAAAAAATATTACAAGGTGCTAGAAAAAATCAATTCAAATATAGAGGAGCCACAATAAGGATTACCCAGGATCTAGAAGTTTCCACATTAAAGGACTGAAGGGCCTGGAACCTGATATTCTGAAAAGCTAAAAACTTGGTATGCAGCCAAAAATAACTTACCCAGACAAAATGAGCATTTTTTCCAGGGAAGAAGATGGAAATTCAACAAAATAAGTGAATTTCATCTATTTCTGATGAAAAAACTAGAAATAAACAAAAAGTTTAATCTCCAAATATAGAACTCAAGAGATACCTAGAAAGATAAAAAGAAATCTTGGGAACTATATTTCTTCTATAAAGATATATAAAGAACACATGTATAATTTGTTCTAGAAACTAGAGGTGGAAAGGAAATTGTACCAGAAAAAGGGTAAAGTAGGAGTACTACATCTCACAAAGAGGCAGAGGAAACCTATTATATCTGAGAGAAAGAATGGAGAGGAATGAACATAGTGTGTCAGAATTGGGTTAAAAAGAAAAATATTAGACATATTCAATTTACCATGAAACTTCTTCCACCTCAGTGAAAAGTGGGAAGGGAAAAGTGAAAAGGGAAGAAGTAAGCTAAGTGGAAGGAAATACAGAAATTGTGAGGAAAAGGGGTAAGATAGGGAGAGGAACTTTAAGGTGGGGAGAGAGATTCCTAAAAAGGGAGGGCTGTGAAAAGCAAGTGGTGTCACAAGTGTAATACTGGGGAGGGGAGTAAGGGAGAAGGAAAGGAGAAAAGCATAAGCAGGGGTTAACAAGATGACAAGTAATATAGAATTGGTAATTTTAACCATAAATGTGAACAGGGTAAACTCCCCCATGAAAAGGAAGTGGTTAGCAGACTGAATTAAAAGCCAAATCCTACAATATGTTCTTTACAAGAAACACACCTAAAGCAGGGTGATACAAAGGTAAAAGGTTGGAGCAGAATCTACTATGCTTCAGGTGAAGTCAAAAAAAGCAGGTGTAGCCATCCTCATCTCAGATCAAGCAAAAGCAAAAATAGATTTAATTAGGTAATGAAGCCATATCAATTTTAAACATATATACACCAAGTGGTGTAGCATCTAAATTCTTAAAAGAGAAATTAAGAGAACTGCAAGAAGAAATAGACAGCAAAACTATAATAGTGAGAGATCTCAACCTTGCACTCTCAGAATTAGATAAATCAAACCACAAAATGAATAAGAAAGAAGTCAAAGAGGTAAATAGAATACTAGAAAAGTTAGATATGATAGATCTCTGGAGAAAACTAAATGGAGACAGAAAGGAGTACACTTTCTTTTCAGCAGTTCATGGAACCTATACAAAAATAGACCATATATTAGGACATAAAAACCTCAAACTCAAATGCAGTAAGGCAGAAATAGTAAATGCATCCTTTTCAGACAACAATGCAATAAAAATTACAATCAATAAAAAGCCAAGGGAAAGTAGACCAAAAAATAATTGGAAACTAAATAATCTCATACTAAAGAATGATTGGGTGAAACAGAAAATCATACACATAATTAATAACTTCACCCAAGAAAATGACAATAATGAGACATCATACCAAAATGTGTGGGATGCAGCCAAAGCGGTAATAAGGGGAAATTTTATATCTCTAAATGCCTACTTGCATAAAATAGAGAAAGAGAAGGTCAATGAATTGGGCTTGCACCTAAAAATGCTAGAAAAGGAACAAATTAAAAAACCCCAGTCAAAAACTAAACTTGAAATTATAAAAATAAAAGGAAAGATTAATAAAGTTGAAAGTAAAAAAAACTATTGAATTAATTAATAAAACTAAGAGTTGGTTCTATGGAAAAACCAACAAAATAGACAAACCCTTAGTAAATCTGATTTTAAAAAAGCAAAGAGGAAAATCAAATTATTAGTCTTAAAAATGAAAAGGGAGAACTCACCACTAATGAAGAGGAAATTAGAGCAATAATTAGGAGTTACTTTGCCCAACTTTATGCCAATAAATTTGATAACTTAAGTAAAATGGAAAAAGTATCTTCAAAAATATAACTTGCTCAGATTAATAGAGCTAAAGAAGTAAATTGGTTAAACAGTCCCATCTTAGAAAAAGAAATAGAACAAGCTATTAACCAAGTCCCTAAGAAAAAATCCTCAGGACCAGATGGATTTACATGTGAATTCTACCAAACATTTAAATAACAATTAACTCCAATGTTATATAAATTATTTGAAAAAATAGGGATTGGAGGAGTCCTACCAAATTCCTTTTATGACACAGAGATGATACTGATACCAAAACCAGGTAGGTTGAAAACAGAGAAAGAAAATTACAGACCAATCTCCCTAATGAATATTGATGCTAAAATCTTAAATAAAATATTAATAAAAAGATTACAAAAAATCATCCCCAGGATAATATACTATGACCAAGTAATATTTATACCAGGAATGCAGGGCTGGTTCAATACTAGGAAAACTATTAGCATAATTGACCATATCAATAACCAAATTAACAAAAAATATATGATCATCTCAATAGATGCAGAAAAAGCATTTGATAAAATCCAACATCCATTCCTATTAAAAAACACTTGAGAGTATAGGAATAAATGGACTTTTCCTTAAAATAATCAACAGCATCTATTTAAAACAATCAGTAAGCATCACATGTAATAGGGATAAACTGGAACCATTCCCAATAAGATCAGGCATGTAACAAGGTTGTCCACTATCACCATTACTATTCAATACTGTATTAGGAATGCTAGCTTCAGCAATAAGAGTTGAGAAAGAGATTAAAGGAATTAGAGTAGGTAATGAGGAAACCAAATTATCACTCTTTGCAGATGATATGATGGTATACTTAGAGAAGCCCAGAGTCTCTACTAAAAGCTATTAGAAATAATCCACACCTTTATCAAAGTTGCAGGATACAAAATAAACCCACATAAGTCATCAGCATTCTTATATATCACTAACAAAATCCAACAGAGTTACAAAGAGAAATTCCATTTAAAGTAACTGCCGATAGTTTAAAATATTTGGGAATCTATCTGCCAAGAGAAAGTCAGGAACTGTATGAGCAAAACTACAAAAAATTTTCCACACAAATTAAGAGAGATTTAAATAATTGGAAAAATATTAAAAGTGCTCTTGGATAGGCCAAGCGAATATAATAAAGATGACAATACTCTCTCTAAACTAATCTATTCATTCAATGCTATACCAATCATACTCCCAAGAAACTATTTTAATGACCTAGAAAAAATAATAACAAAATTCATATGGAAGAACAAAAGATCGAGAATTTCAAACGAATTAATGAAAAAAAAATCAAATGAAGATGGCAAAGCTGTACCTGATCTAAAACTATATTATAAAGCAACAGTCACCAAAACCATTTGGTATTGGCTAAAAAATGGATTACTTGATCAGTGGAATAGGTTCCCAACTTTTGGGATAAGAACTCATTATTTGACAAAACCTGCTGGGAAAACTGGAAATTAGTATGGCAGAAATTAATCATGGACCCACACTTAACACCATATACCAAAATAAGAATAAAATGGGTCCATGATTTAGGCATAAAGAATGAGATTATAAATAAATTAGAGGAGCATAAGATAGTTTACCTGTCAAACTTGTGGAGGAGGAAGAAATTTGTGACCAAAGAAGAACAAGAGATCATTATTGATCACCAAATAGAAAATTTTGATTACATCAAATTAAAAAGCCTTTGTACAAATAAAACTAATGCAAACAAGATTAAAGGGAAGCAACAAACTGGGAAAACATTTTTACAGTTAAGGGTTCTGATAAAGGCCTCATTTCCAAAATATATAAAAAATTGACTCTAATTTATAAGAAATCAAGCCATTCTCCAATTGATAAATGGTCAAAGGATTTCAACAGACAATTTTCAGATGATGAAACTGGAACTATTTCTACTCATATGAAAGTGTCTCAAATCACTATGATCAGAGAAATGCAAATTAAGACAACTCTGAGATACTACTTCATGTCTGTCAGATTGGCTAAAATGACAAGAAAAAATAATGATGAATGTTGGAGGGGATGTGGGAAAACTGGGACATTGATGTATTGTTAGTAGTTGTGAATGAATCCAACCATTCTGGAGAGCAATCTGGAATTATGCCCCAAAAGTTATCAAACCCTTTGATCCAGTAGTGCTACTACTGGGGTTATATCCCACAAAAATACTAAAGAAGGGAAAAGGATCTGTATGTGCCAAAATGTTTGTGGCAGCCCTTTTTGTAGTGGCTAGAAACTGGAAAATGAATGGATACCCATCAATTGGAGAATGGTTGGATCAATTGTGGTATGTGAATATTATGGAATATTATTGTTCTGTAAGAAATGACCAGCAGGATGAATACAGAGAGGCTTGGAGAGACTTACATGAGCTGATGCTAAGTGAAATG
This sequence comes from Sarcophilus harrisii, assembly GCF_902635505.1. Classification (NCBI taxonomy): domain Eukaryota; kingdom Metazoa; phylum Chordata; class Mammalia; order Dasyuromorphia; family Dasyuridae; genus Sarcophilus; species Sarcophilus harrisii. Next base: position 571,918,838 of record NC_045427.1, on the reverse strand, counting down.
AGCAGAACCAGGCGATCATTATACATTTCAACAACGATACTGTATGAGGATGTATTGTGATGGAAGTAGATATCTTCGACAAAGAGAAGATTAATTCACTTCCAACTGATCAATGATGGACAGAATCAGCTACACCCAGACAAGGAACACTGGGAAATGAGTGTAAACTGTTTGCATTTTTGTTTTTCTTCCCAGGTTATTTTTACCTTCTGAATCCACTTCTTCCTGTGTAGCAAGAGAACTGTTCAGTTCTGCACACATATATTGTATCTACTATACTATAACATATTTAACATGTATAAGACTGCCTGCCATCTGGGGGAGGGGGTGAAGGGAGGAAAGGGAAAAATCAAAACAGAAGTGAGTGCAAGGGATAGTGTTGTAAAAAATTACCCATGCATATATGTACTGTCAATAAAAAGTTATAATTATTTTTAAAAATTAAATTAAAAATACAAAAAAAAGAAAACTGAAGATGAAAAAAAAAGGTAAATTACAAAGAATTCTGAATATCAGAGGACCACTGAATTACACTGCTTTTGATTTTGTCAGTCAGTAATAGTTAATGTTTGTTAAGAACTTATTATGTATAAGGCACTATACTAAACAGAGGAGAGCCAAAAACTGATAAAAGACAGCCCTTGCCCTCAAGTTCGCAACTAAAGGGGGAAATGACAAGCAACAAAATTGCCCTTTCATTCCCTACCTTTTGTTATTATTTCTCATGATATTCAAAATGTTTTCTTATTCCACATGGTCATTATTTTTTCAGATTCTATAAAGTATTTCTTGTATAGTTTTATTGGTACAGAATTAAACTGGAAATTAGTTTTAGTAGCATACTTAATATTCTTCCATAAAAAAATTGTACCAAAGCCATAATTTCACTGGCATAAAGAACTCCAATGAAGAGCAAAAGTTTTACAATTTATATTTTTTATTTTTACCTGCAATGCTGATAGATTAAGTGACTTGTCTATGGTCACATAGGCTTAATGTTTCAGAGGCGGAACTTGAACCAAGTCTTCTTACTTCCTCTGCAACACAGTTGTCTCAATATTTTTTATTTCTTCAAGGACCAAGGTCCTAACATGCCCTGTTTCTGTTAGTTTTGAAACTATTGGTTTAATTCCATTCATTCAATTTTAAAATTAAAAGAATTACATATTATTTCTATTTGTGTCTATTAGTGTCAATTTTCCTGAATTAGTTTTTCTCTTCTTTGAAAAGTGTACTTTTTTACTTTATCCACTTTGTGATATTCTTTTGCCAAAGACTTTCTTCTTTCATCCTTACTTTTTACCTTTGCTTTTACCTTCAAGACTTCCCTACCTACAAGGATCAAGGTCCTTGAAGTAGTTGAATTGATGTATTTTGTAGATTTTGGTAGGCTATATTCATTTTGCTTTTATTTTGAGTGAGATTTCCTGTTCTAGGAGTATTTCTTGGAAGTTTCATTATTTTATGAAAATTATATTGATTTTATGTGTTCTTTTGCAGGCTGCATTGTCTCTTTCAGTATTTCTGCTAGTTTTCTAGATTTCCCAATTAAACCATATGCTAACAGGAAATAACAATGGTTTCATCTTCTCTTTGCCTATCTTTATGTCATAAATTTCACTTTTTATTCCTAGCATTTCTAGAATTATTTCTAACAATAATGGGGGTATAATGGACGTTAGTGCTGCTATATTAACTGGGAAAGTTTCTAATGCATCCCTATTACATGTGATACTTCCTTTAGCAATCCCATTTAGAAATGTCAAAAATCTTTCAGCTTTAATTTCTCTAACAATTTAAAAAGATTCTATATGTTCCCTTTTGCTTATCTTTCTGACATATTTGTCTAAAACTGAGAGCAGAATAATTAAGTCTCCTAATATTAATGTGCCTTCTTATATTTTCTCTTAACTTAGATGCTATATAATTTGAAGCATACAAATTTAATACTAATACTGACTTCTTGTCTATTGTTCCTTTCAACATCATATAAGTTCCTTACAGGTCTACATTTGGATCTGAATATTGTTCCTTGTCTAATACAGTGATTGATATTCTTGCTTTAAGATCCAGCCAATACTTAGGGGAAAAAATGTATTTTGTACCCTCATTCTTATTCTGTATGTTTTTCCTTTTAGAGGGCCTCTTGTAAACAACACATTGTAGAGTTTTATTAGCAAATCTATCACCCATTTTAGTGTGTTTGTTTAAATTAAAGTATACAGCATATAAGTACTTATGCTGCTACATTCCTAATGCATTTTGAAACTGGAAAATATATCCCTTTTTTTGTTGTTGGTGAGGCAATTGGGTTTAAGTGATTTGCCCAGGGTCACACAGCAAAGAAGTGTTAAGTGTCTGAAATCAGATTTGAATTCAGGTCCTCCTAACAGGGTTGGTGCTCTATCCACTACACTAACTAACTGCTCCTAGAAAATCTTTTAAAAATAAATAAAAGATAATAGAACATAACAAACTACATATTAATATTAGCTAAGTGCCAAAGTAATTTGTATCTACCATTTCTATGTACTATTTATCATGCCCTGTTTCTGTTAGAGTTGAAACTATTGGTTTAATTCAATTCATTCAATTTTAAAGTTAAAAGAATTATATATTATTTCTATTTGTTTCTAGTGTCAATTTTCCTGAATCATTTTTTTTCTTCTTTGAAAAATGTATTTTTTTACTTTATCCACTTTGTGATATTCTTTTCCAAAAGATTTTCTTTCTTTCACCCTTATTTTTTACCTTTGCTTTTACCTTCAAGATTTCCCTACCCATTGTCCATTGCCCTCATTTGAGGGTTTAGTTAATTTATTAATATCTTTTATTTAATTGCATGATTATTTTCCTTTTCCTCACCCTCTTTCATCTACTGACAGCTAAGTAGATAGTGGATTGAATACTGAGTTTGAAGGCAAGAAGATGAAAATTCAAATCCTAAATCAGAATGTAATACCAGCAATGTGACCTTAGGTAAGATACAACCTATAAGCCTCAGTTTCCTCAAGTGTAAACTGAAGATAACAGCAAATATTTCTGAGGATTTTTGTTAGAATCAATTTATATAATATTTGTAAAAGCACTTAGTATAGTGCCTGACACAAGGAAGGTGCTATATAAAAATGAGGTATAATTATTTTTAGTTAATTAATTGAAACCTTCCTTTTTCTAATTTATTTCTGTTTTAAATAGCATTTAAAATTCTCTGTTGATTTTCCTACATAAAATTTCTTTTTTCATCTTTTACTTTTCTATCTTTTCTATTTTTTCCTTTGATTCATGGTCATTATACTATTTACTCCTTTAATATATTTTCCTCAATAAAGTAAAGCTGTCAAAGTACCTAATTTGAGTTCTCCTTTTAAACAATTTCTTTGTTATTGTCTTATGCATCTTTATCTTAGCTCTCTTTCTCTTTTGTGCTTTACTGATACTTAGACTACACACAGAGAGAATAGAAGAGTTATTCCATGATAGAAATTCCATTACCCTGACAATGCAATCCATTTCTAACCCATGTTTCCCCATTACAATTGTCTTTCCTAAAATGCCATGATATACCTATTCTGTTTCCATTTCTGCAGGAGTCCGGATTCCTCTTCTTCTGAAACAGGATGTTATATATGGAGGCATAATCCCTTAAATGTAGTAGTCTCTCTGATAATCAACTTCCTATAGATTATTTTCATTACAAACTACACACAAAGACACAGACACAGACACACAGACACACACACACACACACACCCCTCTAAAAAAGTACTATTCCATGGAACTCCTTCCTACAATTGAATTAAAAATCCCTTTTCTTCATACCTGTCTTAACATGTCTTTTAGCCATCATGTCAAAATAAATAATAATTGTTACCTTCACACAGCAATATCTGGCCCTGCCTCAGCCCTTCAGCTTCACAAAGCATGATATACCTATACTTGATCATCATATTTACAAGGAGCTATGATGTTGCAAACTGTGAGCATTTGACCTCAGGTCCCCAACTCTTTATGAAAGATGAAGAATATATTTTCCTTCTCTGACCTGCAAAAACCTATTCCTCTTTTCTTACTGAATTCCATGCCTTTTTCATATACTTTTGTTTTTCATACTTAAATGTTTCCATTATATTCTACTCCCACAGCTTTTCTGCCATTCTCCCATAGTCTATTTTTTTTTTATTTAGGAATTACAGATGTTATTATCCCTTCATTGTGTACCATTGACTTAATTAGGGTACCTCACACATTTTCTTCTCTTTCTTTTTTTCCCTTGTATTCATTCTGCAATTTAGCTATCTTTTCCAAAAAAAAAAAAAAAACCATTGATTAATGAGTGACATGTAGTTAGCCATGACCCATGATATTTCAGACATTTTCCTCTATTGACAATTCTTATATATAGATTTCCCCTTAATCTTATTCTCCTTATGTACTTTTGGAAAGAAATCTCTTAATGGGCTTTCTTATTTCTTTTCTTTGCTGTTGTTTAATCACATGGTTGTCTTTTTCTTTATAGTTTTTGTCTTTCCTTTTACTAGTGTTTAAATATAGAGTAACTTATTTTGCTATTCATTCTTTCTTTATTAACTATACTTCTTTATTTTTCTTTTGTTTCTCTTGTCTGGGATCTTTGTAGATCTAACAATTTGCTGTCTGTTTTATTTTTTTTTTGAGAAATGTTACATTTGGTCCTATTTTATTAAACATCCATATTATTCTTTTTAATAATGATTAAGTTTAGATTTGCAGGGTATGCTATTTTAGATTATTTCTAGAGTTCTTTTTGCTTTTTCGGAATAAATTCCCTCTTGTGGTTTCTAGTACATTTAGAATAGTTTTCTGCTATTCAAATTTCCTTTCCTTTATATTTGAAGGATTTTCTTCTGATTACCAGAAAAATTTGTTGCTTGTCACTGGAACTGTTAAATTCAACAACTATATGATTTAGAGTTTATACCATAGTTTCCTGAAGGAAATCTACGTCTTTTCATATCAGCATTATTTTTCTGTAGTTAGAAGTTATGAGCAGCTTTCTTGAATTATTTCATGACCTACAGAGTTTAGGTATTTTATTATGTATTATGCTCTTATGAGATACATATGACCCTTAAATTATCTTTGAACTTCCTTTCTTTGAAGTCAGTAGTATTATCTATACAGAGAACATTTGCTCTTTTAACGTTATTACATTTTGCTTTTCTTCTTCCACATTGTCCTTTCCTTTACTATATTTGTATTCTCAATTATTCATTTTCTCTTTCACTTCTTTCGAGAGAGACAATACTTTGGATTCAAACTTTTGACTTGTTAATTATTTCTGCTCTCCAAGTCAAAAATTTTACTATTTTCCTCTTTTCACGTATGCTTTCAAGGATATTTTTCTCAAAACCATTTGAAAAGCTCTGCTGTGATTCCATACCTGTAGTGTTCTTGTTAGCTTTCTGAAGGTCTTGGGACCAGCCTTCATTTCAGCAGAGTAATCCCCAGGAGAATAGAGGAGATAAAGTCCAAAAGTCTTTATTGTCTCCTTCACAGTCTGTCTCTTTGCCTGGGGCCCAGGCTAGCTTTTCGGACAGGCCTTGATCTCAGTGGGGGAAGCAGGACAGCCACCACGAGGCTGAGGAAGATGGAATGTCTCTCTCTTGAAATCTTTCTGAGTCCGAGAGTTTGAGCTCCAGCGCCAGTCCTCTGTCTTCTCCGAATCTCTCCTTGGCTGAATTTGTCCCAGTTTATATGCTCTATTGCAATTACATCATTACAGTATACTGAGTATTAACCAATCATTATATCACTAGGGCACTCATACTGAACTAGAGAACTCACATGCTAAACTAGATAACCAATGTATTATTAATTTCACTGGGTTAACACCTTCCTTCAAGTATACTTCTCCAGAGTTCTGCCCTTTACACATAGCTCCTTGGTAATCCACAGGATCCTCTATTTGATCCCATGTTGATTCAATTTCCTTTGTTTATTTAGAGAGACACCTTTTGATATCTTGGGAGCTATCTTTCCTTGTGTTTTAACATTTTCCCCTTAGGTTTATTGGTTTCTGCTCTAAGTTTTCTAATTTTGTTTTCTTCCTCCCAAGATCTTTGGTAATTTCAGCTTCTTTCCCCCATTTTACTATATTTCTCACTTTCTGTGTCTTTGTTCATTGATGACAATTCTCTTGGGAGTAGAAACTCACATTATTCTCCATCTCCTCTCAAGTTGGGAAATTTTCTTTTCACCAATCTCCATTTTTCCACTAAGTGATCTGTAGGACAAAATTAGCCTCAACCAGATGTAAGTCTCTTCTCTTTCAGGCTTATTGGAGTACTTCATATGCTAATGTCCTTATTCCCATTTTTTCTGTTCTTCAATTCTATGGATCATTGCTTTAAAATGCTACTGCCTCATACAAAGCACAATTCTACTTTTCTATACATTTATATTTTCTTGAAAGGGTGAGCAGGGTTGAGAACTATTACTTGCTAACATAAAATGGCAGCATGAAGAAAGGGACAGGGATTGTAGCAGCAGCAAGGAAACTCCTAAATGGATCCCAGAGAGGAAGCAAATTGGATGATTATGTGCCTGTCAAGAGTGTAAGAGCTAGTGGGAGAGCTCATGCAGAATGAGTATGTCAGAAATTAGCGTTTTCTAGTATTAATTCATGAAGTTATTGTATAATGATATTTCTTTGTTTCTTGACCTGTGGAAACACCTGCAATCATTTCATCTATTAAGCACAATACCTATTGGAAGAATTTTGAGAGATCGTAACTGGGAAAAAGAAGTCTAAACTTCTATCTTATTGGTCATAAGAAATGGAAATCTACTTTTCATAATTTCAATCTTTGTTAGTCTCCCTGCCTCTTTAATTTAATAAAAACCACAGTCAAAATAATCTACATAAATTATCTTTCCTTGAATGTTCAGTAAGAAAAAATAAGAATTAAAAGAACACTGGAGTTTAACCAAGAAGTATATTGCACAAAATCTTTGAAAACTCAGAAACCAGGTCTCAGAGGAGTATTCACAAAGAACAGCATTCATAAAATATCAGGTAGATTGTCTTTGCTTTATACATTGAATCACAGAAGATTAGAGCTAGAACCGTACATAGTTACAAATATAGAAACTAAGATACAAAATGATTATTTTCTGGTCATACAACTGGTTAGTAGTATAATCCAGCTCTGTTAAATTGCTCAGCTAGTGTTTTTTCTATTAAATTTGCTTACTTTATGTGTTTTCTTTGGAAATGTGTTTAAGATGATGAATCGGGGTGCTTTTTGCAAGGCTGTCATAAACCTTTAATAAAGCAGTAGGCATTTAAAAAATGAAATGCAGTGCAATACCTGATAACTCTAATGAATTACATGTTACTTTGTTTCATACAAAAACCTAGAAAAAGATTACTATATGTATTTTCATCCACACTGATGAATAAGAATAAAATGTAGAAATTAGAATTAAGCTAATAACATTAAAAAGTACACTGAAAATTGGTTAAAGGAAAAAATTGCCAGTCTAACTATATGAAATATAACAATTTTTGAATAATAATTTTAATTCTACATAAAATTTAGTTACTTTTACAAAATTCATTGTCCAACTGTGTTAAATCTTATAATAGTTAGGCTACCCAAGGTTGGTATAAAAAAATTGAAATGTTGTTTTTTTCTGAAATAATCCTGAATGAAATTATTGCTTTACATCTTGTTGATTAGTAGACAAGAGAATGGTTTGTGCATTGTACTTGGAGTCAAGAAAATGTAACTATGAATCATATCTCAGATATTTTACTAAGTGATCCTGGGTAAGTCATTTGATCTGTCAGCCTCAGTTTTTTTTTCATTTGTAAGAAGGGACCTATGTTGCAGACTTATTATGAGGATGAAATGATTCAACAAAGGTAAAGTGATTGGCAAAGGCTAAAGTGTTATATAAAATTTAGTTGTTGATTTTTCTAAGAATTAAGGCTAAATTCTATGCTCTAACAAGATAGATAATTCTTTTTATGAATCACAAGAAATTTCAAGGTGTATTAAAAAAAAGAAACATAAGAATTCATATGCAGAATTGCAAGCATTCATATATTAAAATTTGCTTGTACTAATTTAAAATTTTATGATATGTGATCTACTAACTGAAATATTTGAGAAGTAGAATAAATTATTATTCAACTTATGGAGGCCTTTTATTTATAAAACAAATTTGGCATAAGTTTGAAATTTTCACGATTACTAAGGTTTCTGTTTTATAGAAAAATAAACTGAGGCATTAACGGTTAAGCTACTACTCAAGGTCAAAGTTAGATTAGAAAATTCTGAACAGTATAGGAGGAAAAAATAATGTATTCAACACAATGACTTAAAAGCAGAATGGTTGTATATACCAATATTCAAACTACAATTATGAATTAGGTATATGTCTTCTGAGGTATAGGTTAAATAAATTTTGAAAACTCAAGACATTTTTGTATAAAGAATCTTCAAAATGCTACTTCACAACTTAATTAAAAATATAACATCACAGGCTTCAATGTTAAAGAAAATTCAATAACCATATGTTACTCCCATTAAGCAAACAAGAGATTCTTTTGAAAAATTGAATTCAATAGAAATATTTATAAGGGATTTCAGAATGTAAATGTCTCTAAATGTCTTCCTAATAACGGTCATAACTTATATAAATGTGTGCATTATACTAAAGCTATTTTAATCCTAGTAGTTATGAAATATTATTATTTTATCTTATGATGACTATTTTGTAAGATGGTATTTCATTTTTTACATATCTATAAGACTAATAACAAAATGTGCCTTAGTTTCTACATTTGAAACTAAGATTCTAGCTCTAACTTTAATTCATAGGTATAAAGTTAATTTTCTTTATCTTATTGTGTGACTTGCATTTTCCCTAGGACAAAATTTTTAACATAAATTTTATTTCTTGTTCAGAAACTTTAAAAAAATCAAAAAGAAACGTGAACATTTTGATATGACTTGTCACCATTTAGTTTAAGTAAGGAAAAGAAGGGAATGAGAACAAAATAATAAATTATTTGGTTGTATGTAACATTAAGTCATAATGTTAACCAATTGTGTGTGTTTAAGTCCACACAAGATAGAAAACATAATAAAGAAATATCAAGGCAGTAAACAAATATCAATGAACAAGCATTATTTGCAAGAAAACCATTCCATGTTTTCATTACAAATAATGCTTGTTCATTAGTGACAGGATATGGTTGGGTTATATAATTTCATTGTTTTATTTTATGTATCATTATTCTCATTTTCTCTTCCTTAATTAACAGCTCATAATGCTTTACAGTTATAGAACACTTTACATAATCTCAGTTGATCTTCACAACACTTTTAGTATTACAATTATTATCATTTCCTTTTAAAGACAGACTAAGATTCAAAGAGGCTAAATGGCATGTCCAAAAACACAGAGAAAATAAGTGAATACACTGAAATTCTAAGCCAGGCCTTCTGGATTTAAAGTCAGAGCTATTTCTACTAGAAGACACTTCCTCCTATGACTAAGGAAAAATTATCATCTAGAAATAGCTGCCGTATTATAAATAGCTAATGTTTTAGTTTACATTAATTCAAGTAAAGAGGATATTGAATAGAATCTTGATACTTTAATGAAATAAACCATCATTACATATATAACTTTAACAGTCTCATTAAATAGATTGATACAGACTTGGGAAATGCAGGAAGCTATCTTCAGCCTGAGGAAGGAGATGGTTTTATGGAACTCCTTCCTGATTAAACCACTTTTTGAATAGAGTAATATCCATCTAGAAAATAAAGATTTATAATAATAACAACTGATATGTGTAAAAAGTGAAAAAAAAAATACAACGGCACTTTGAAAGAACTAGGAAATTCTCATGCTTATTTTTGAATGACCGAAACTGATATTTTGTTTTCTGTGATTTTACATATTATTCTTAATATTTATGTTGTGTAGATAGTTTCTTTTGAAATTTACAAATACAAAAGGACTGAACGATGTACATCCATGATAAATTATTGAAGAGATCTTTTATATAGATCTGTGGTACCTAATAAGACCATCACTGTGTAATTGTAATTACTTGTATTGCAGTCACAATTTTGTGGCAGAATGCTCTAACATCTGCAAAAGAGTGACAAGATAAATGACATCTCAAACCATGTTTCATCTGTCATAAATTCCAATTTATATTGATGCCTCATTGCATCTTTAGTTGCAGTACAAAGATCACTTTTAGAATCACAAAGTGATTGGCTTCCTAAAATAAAATAATAAGATAGTGATCTATATTGACAATAATAATTCATTGTTTAAACAAAATAATACTAAGCCTGAGATAAAAGGAAGTAGGAAGATAGAATGGTAAAAAATACATATGTACAGAAATATTTCCCAGTAATCTATATTTCACATATAACCTTTAATGGCAGATCCTGGAAAATAGCACAAACAAAAATTAATACCTCAAAATATAAATTTAAATTTAAAAAAAGAGTAAGCATATTTTCACTTTGATAATCTACTGTAAGAGTTATATTGATAGCTTTGTAAACCAAAAGAAAATAATTACATTTGAACAATAGAAAAATTATAATGAATGTATATATTTATGAACCTTTCAATCCCATCTTTGAGTTAAATGAAAAAAACTATAGAGAATGGAGATATCACACAGAACTTAACATAAATGATTAAATCAAGACATGCTATTAATTTTTGTTCACATATATTGTTTTTACTCATTTCTAGGAACTTTTCTTAAGAGACAATGAGAATAATTTGCATGTATGTTTTTTAAAGGATTGCTCATATGTTTATTTAATCTATTGTATTGAGAATCAAAAAGTGAACACAAGACATTTTGCTATACAGGGTGTACTAAAAGTCATAATGCAATTATTAACTTTAACAACTTCAGAAGAAATTCAGAAGTTCAAAAGAATTACAAACTTACCAAAAATAATATTTGAACGATTTCTTAAATTTTAAATTATTGTTTCTTTTGAAAATTCAACACAATCACTTCATGCTCTAGTCAATTTTTGAATTCTGTAAGACCTTTCATCAGCTGCTGCTCAATAACTGAGAATATTTTATTTGCAATATTAGCCTTAAAATCATTATAAGAGTAAAATTTTGATTCATATATAACAATTTTGACTTCAACCCCCTTAAGAAAAAGTTTAGTGAAAACAGATTACAGGACAAGATGGCCAAGCCAAAAGACTTCCTATAAGTCTGGTCTATCAGTCTAATTAATCATAATATAGAAAACTAAATTAAAATAAAAATTCATAAAATTAAGTGGCTAAAAGAGAAATTCAAATAATTATACATTCAAATTGTTTTATGGTAATTATACTTGAAGTTGTTAAAGCTTAGAACTAAACTAAAGTTTGAATTTTAGCTAATGTTCAGTAGAGTACTTCATTTCTCTAAAGCTTGTTGTTATTGTTTTACAAAAATGAGAAAAGATAACAGAAAAGATAATGGTAGAAAATACCATTTCTACTGTTCAGATACTATCTATCTGAAGTAGTATCTAAGTAAATTTCTTGTAATCATCCTTAGCAATGTTGTATTTTTCTGAAAGGAATCATTAATAAAATGATATCCAATTCCTATATTATAGACGATCAGCACCTATTCTACTGGCATGGATAATTTCTGGAGAGTTTTTAAAGCCTCTTCATTGTATTTTCAATGGGTCCTATCAAGGTAATCTCTGTTTTTGAGCTTTTGGATTTATATAAAAATATCAATTACCTTTTTCTACTTATAATCTTTAATGAAATAGATGTGTAGATTCATGTAAATATAAAAGAAATATTACACAAACTATATTATGTAAAATCAATAGAAGCACAATTAAGGTTCATTTTTTTCCGACATATTCTTTCAATGTATTTAAAGCACATTTTGTTTTGTTTATATAAAGAGGTCTACATTTTCCCATAAAACTACAAATTATAAAAGAACAGTATGCAAAGGTAGCACATTATGCCACATAAGCAAATTTAGATAAAACTCTAGTAATATCTAAAAGGTAAATACAGTAAGTTCTTTTTCCTCATTTTCAATATAAACTATATTGAAAAACATTTTTCCAATTTCTTATATGCAAAGTTCATTAGCACATTCAAATAAAATCAACATGAGCAATTTAACTATGTTTGAAAACTAAACAAAAAGAGGTCAAAAATCATGTTAATCTTATCCTTCTCTATAAAATTATTTTTTTTTACTATCTTGAACACAGATTAAATATAACAGGCAAACAAAGGAAAGAATAAATTAGAATAAAATTACATTGTACTTGGTGACTTAGAATGGCATTTAAGGAAACTCAGGAAATAAAAATTTTATCTAAATTAACTTTTGTATTGAAATAGAAACTTTTTATTATAACAAGCTACTTTCCCAATATGAAACATGTGGGTTAAACATTATAATGGTTTCAAAAAATAATAGACAATAACCAGTAAGCCAACCTCTGCATTGTAGTCGACCAGACTTCAGCTATTGCTGAAGATTTTCAAATTATATTAGAGATTTTTATGCTAGATTAGATAGGACCTAACAAAATACCTTGAATGTTTTTTTCCCCTAGTTTCCTAGACTTTCTATGAAAACACACAAAGGCCATTTTCTTCCACTGATTATAAATGATAAAAAATGAAACATAACAGAGTTTCCTGATTTTTCAGTAAGGGTTATAAAAATACTAACACATTATTTTCCAAGTTCAATGTAACAGAAGCACATAAATATATAAATGCTTGTTCCTATCTTGGAAGTGAGGACAATCGAAATCTCAAGATGACAAGTAACTTAACTAAAACTAATACAGTGGTGGAATAAACTATTAATAGAAATGTGCAGATTGTTGTAGCTTCCACCCTTCACTGCATATATCACACAATACTTATACCTATACACTGTATCCTAAAATTTGTTACAATTCAAATTATTTAAATGTTAATATCACTTATGTTTTCAGTAGCTCAAGAAAAGTAGGAAGGAGTGTGAAAGCACTGACATTGGAGTTAGGAGAATCCCTGGTTTGCATTTCACCTCTGACACTGATTTATTTTCTCTGAACCTCATTTTTCTTCATCGTATAATGTGGAAAGTAATACCTGTATCATATTTCTCACAGAGTTGTGAACATCAAATGAGATAATAGATAAAATGTTTTTCATCTCTATAACTATATAAATATGAGCTATTTTTGTTACTTGATGATAAGAGGTTCTAGGAAGATATGAAATGAATAAAAACATATTTTAAGAGAAATATATGAACAAATATATGCTCATATAATAAAAATTATATGTATATATGTAAAGTAAAATTAGTTTCAGTTATGAACAGAACAGAATCATGAACATAATTATATATGGAAATTTTTGCACATGGTACAAATACTACAAAACTGGGTTGGATAGAGATGAAAATACCATTAGCACAACACAACCAAAATCCAGGACATTGGCTAGAGGTCTCTCTTGCCATACTACTCATGTCCAAAAATGGTACAGATAAGAATTTTTTGACTTGTTGTATAAGGACTAACAAAACTGCCTATTTCAATGAGATTAAATTTCTTATCTCTATAGTTCTAAAAATTCTTTTTATTATTTGTCTATGCTTTAGATATTTTCTAAGTACAACTAATCTACTCCCTCTGAAAAATTTGAAGCAATTAAAATTGCTTACTCTAAAATATATGAAGAAATATACATATTTATAAATAGTTATATTAACCTGTAAGGCTTTATCAGTATTTTTGTTTATTGAAAATTTATGCTACTTTATGTAGGGAATAAAATTAGCATTATTATATATCACCCCAAGATGAAAAAAAAAATTAAGCCTATCTAATATCAATCTAAGACAGGACTCATCATTTATGATATCAATTGTCATTTAAACAATGTTTTAATCTTCCATTGCTTTAATATAAACTTTTATTTGTTTTCATTTGATTTCAATTGTCCTCACTTCCAAGATAGGAATAAGCGCACTTATACATCTTTCTTTCACTTCTAATAATCTCACATAATTAAGTGTTCATCTAAGTATAGAAAACTGCATATTATAAGACAATTCATCTTCAACACTCCTCCACATTAGCAATACCTGAATAGATCAGCAAACACTACAGTCCCATATTTTGATCCTTCTCAACCATATTCTATACTCAGTGATCTAAATATAACTCTCAAAAGGAGGAAGAATCTCCAACATATGCCAAAGAGCATATTTAGGCTAGATGAGATGTGAGAGTAAGAGAAGGTAGAAGTACAAAAATGGGAGAAAAGAAACAAAGCCATTAAGTCATCTTTGGAACTTGCACACCATCCAAATATTGAGAGATACATAAAGCCACTGTCCTAATCTGAATACATATTCCAAGTCTCATAGCAACCCATTCCTAACAGTTTGAAGGAAACTATTTCTTAAATTGTCTTTGGATATATGAGCGCTTGTGTGTGAATTTTTTTCTTCTCTCCCTTTTGTAGATACATAGGCTAACTACAACCACTAATTTGGCAAGGCATTCACCACCAAATAAAATAATACAAATGTCATTTTTATAATTAAAATCGAATTCTCAAACAAGCACCCACATTCAAGTTGTGTACAGAGTAGCCCTAATTTATTTGTCATGGTAATTTTCTTCATCAAAAGATTAAGGACATATAAAGTTGATCTCCAATTTTGAAACTGATATTTGACCAACAAGAAAGAATCACTGTGAGAACTGGTGGAAGTAATTTTGTTCTTGGTCTCCGTGATCTTTATAAGATCATGGATAATAGAAATGCTACCATATGAATGGAGGTTTGATGTTGATCTGATTTTCAAAAATGTATGACCTAGGAATGAAGCCAGAAAGTTCTAGAGCTTTCCCAGTTTGCCTCAAAAACCACACGGAACCAATACTCTGAATTGTAAGATGGAATGAAACCAATCTCCAGCTCAAGACAAATTGAAAGGACTTCAAGAAAATCACTGGGGTGAAAGAGGTATTCAGACCAACTCAGATGGTGTCTGGGAAAGCCAGTGAGAGGATTGTAATCAAAGAAGATCAGAAACTTAAACCCTCTGTCCTAGCTCAGAAACAGAATATACCAGTGAGGCACTCTCCAGTTCTAGCACAAAATATGAATTGCCAATTAGGGAAACCAAGCTATTTCCTGAAGAAAACAGGTATTGCTACCTACTGCTGGGAGCAAGAGTCCATTAACAAGGGACCCTTATGCTCAAAGTCAAGGCTCAGAACTGCACAAGAAGTTTGGGACAGCAACCTCTGAACCCAAGCAGCAGAGATCTACCATAAAAGTCACAAAACATGAAAGAAAAGGAAGGAAGGAAGGAAGGAAGGAAGGAAGGAAGGAAGGAAGGAAGGAAGGAAGGAAGGAAGGAAGGAAGGAAGGAAGGAAGGAAGGAAGGAAGGAAGGAAGGAAGGAAAAAGGAAGGAAGGAAGGAAGGAAGGAAGGAAGGAAGGAAGGAAGGAAGGAAGGAAGGAAGGAAAAAGGAAGGAAGGAAGGAAGGAAGGAAAAAGGAAGGAAGGAAGGAAGGAAGGAAAAGGAAGGAAGGAAGGAAGGAAGGAAAAAGGAAGGAAGAAGGAAGGAAAAAGGAAGGAAGGGAAGGAAGGAAGGAAGGAAAAAAGGAAGGAAGGAAGGAAGGAAGGAAGGAAGGAAGGAAGGAAGGAAGGAAAGCAACTATGGTGAGAGAGAAGAGAAAAAAAAAAAAAGGACAAAATTGCCCACAAGGCAAATCTCAAAGAGTGATATAAATTAGTCTTGAGTCCAAAGAGACATGCTCCTAAAAGATTTTAAAAAGCAAATAAGAAAGATGGAAGCAAAAATTTGAAAACAAAACAAAACAAAACAAAACAAGAGGTATGCAAAAGAGTCTACAACTTGAAAAAGGAAAACAATTTCTTAAAAAATACATTTGGCTAAAATGCAAAAAAAAAAATCATTGAAGAGAACATCTTGAAAAGTAGAATTAATTAAATGGAAAAACATAAAAAGCTAGCTAAAAAAATCATACATTAAAAACTAGAACTGGGCAAATAGAAGGCAATGACTCTGAAATATCAAGAATCAGTCAAACAAACTAAAATTGAAAAAATAGAAGAAAGTGTAAATTATTTCATTGGAAAAACAGCAAAACATGAAAATATATCCAGGAGAGACAATTTAAAGATTACTGGTCTATCTGAAGGCCATGACCAAAAGGAAAAAAAAGGCCTAGATAGAATTCATCAAAAGAATATCAAGGTGGACCTGGTCATCTTCAGCAATGAGGTGAACCATATCAGTTCCAACGGAGCAGTAATAAACTGAACCAGCTATACCCAGAGAAAGAACTCTGGGAGATGACTAAGAACCATTACATAGAATTTCCAAGCCCTATATTTTTGTCCACCTGCATTTTTTATTTCCTTCACAGGCTAATTGTACACTATTTCAGAGTTGGATTCTTTTTGTACAGCAAAATAACGGTTTGGACATCTATACTTATTTTGTATTTAATTTATACTTTAACATATTTAACATGTATTGGTCATCCTGCCATCTAGGGGAGGGGGTGGGGAGAAGAAGGGGAAAAATTGGAACAAAAGGTTTGGCAATTATCAATGCTGTAAAATTACCTATGCATATAACTTATAAATAAAAAGCTATTTTAAAAGAAAGAATAACAAGGAAAATTGCCCTAATGTACTAGAACCAGAGGGCAAATAGTCATTGAAAGAATCCATTGATCACCTTCAGAAGAAGATCTCACAAGGAAAACCTCAAGAAACATCACTTCAAAATTCCAGAACTATAATCCCAAGAAAAATATACAGCAGGCTGCTTAGGGAAAAACAAACAAACAAACAATTCAAGTATCAAGGAGCCACAATCAGGATTATCCAGGATCTCATAGCTTCTACAATAAAGGACCAGAGACCTAAAATATTATATTCCAGTAGGCAAAAATTTAGTATTATAACAAAAAAAATCGCTACCCAACAAGACTAATGATCATCTTTCAAAGAAGGAGATGAATCGTTAAGGAAGTCGTTTAAGGAAACTTAAACTTATTTCTATTGAAGAAATCAGAACTAAACAGAAAATTTGATCTTCACATACAGGAATCAAGAGAAGAAAGGTAACCAAAGAGTAAATGCATATTATTTAAAGGTTTAACTGCTTACATCCATAGATGGAAAAATGATACTTGTAACTCTTGAGAACTATATAATTGGGGCAGTAAGAGGAGACATAAATAGATAGAAGGTATTAGTGTAAATTAACTTGGATGTGATGATATCAAAGGAAAAGACAATAAAGGGTAGAAAAAAAGAATTCTGCTGGGAGAAGAGGAAAGAGGAGGTAAATGGCATAAATTAAATCATATGAAGAGGCCCAAAAGATTTATTACAATAGATGGAAAGAAGGGAGGGGGATGAGCATTATCTAAAGCTTAATCTCATCAAAGAGGGAATAACATATTCACTTAGTTATCTTACACCTTAAAGAAGTAGGAGGAGAAAAGGGAAAGAAAAGAGAGGTCTAGATAGAAGACAGGGCAGAAACACTAGGAGAAAGAGGTAATAGAAGAAAGGAAGGGTGACAGAAGGAAAGACAGATCGACAGAGGGGGTGGTCAGAAATAATATACTACTAAAGAGAAACAGGGTGGAGAGAGAGAAAAATGTATATACAGGGAGAAAATGGAGCTGGTAATCATAACTGTGAATGTGAATGAGATGAATTCTCCTATAAAATAGAAATGAAGAGTGGAGTGGCTTAAAAACTAAAATCCTATAATATATTATTTACAAGAAATACATTTGAATAAGAAAGATAAATTCAGAGTAAGGGTAAAAGACTGGATGCTTCTGCCAAAGCAAAAAAAGAAAAAAACAGAGATAGCAATTCTGATCTCAGATAAAGCAAAAGTAAAAATAGATATAATTAAAAGAGATAAGGAAGAAAACTACATCTTGTTTTTTTTTTATTTTTATTTAATAGCCTTTTATTTACAGGATACATGCATGGGTAACTGTACAGCATTAATAATTGCCAAACCTCTTGTTCCAATTTTTTACCTCTTACCCCCCCCACCCCCTCCCCAGATGACAGGATGACTAGTAGATGTTAAATACATTAAAATATAAATTAGATAAACATTAAGTATACATGACCAAAATGTTATTTTGCTGTACAAAAAGAATCAGACTGAAATATTGTACAATTAGCTTGTGAAGGAAATCAAAAATGTATGTGTGCATAAATATAGGGATTGGGAATTCAATGTAATGGTTTTTAGTCATCTCCCAGAGTTCTTTTCTGGGCATAGCTGGTTCAGTTCATTACTGTTCCATTGGAAATGATTTGGTTGATCTCGTTGCTGAGGATGGCCTGGTCCATCAGAACTGGTCATCATATAGTATTGTTGTTGAAGTATATAATGATCTCCTGGTCCTGCTCATTTCACTCAGCATCAGTTCGTGTAAATCTCTCCAGGCTTTTCTGAAATCATCCTGTTGGTCATTTCTTACAGAACAGTAAAATTCCATAATATTCATATACCACAATTTATTCAGCCATTCTCCAACCGATGGACATCCATTCAGTTTCCAGTTTTTAGCCACTACAAAAAGGGCTGCCACAAGCATTCGTGCACATACAGGTCCCTTTCCCTTCTTTATAATCTCTTTGGGATATAATCCCAGTAGTAACACTGCTGGATCAAAGGGTATGCACAGTTTGATAACTTTTTGAGCATAGTTCCAAACTACTCTCCAAAATGGTCAGATTCGTTCACAACTCCACCAACAATGCATCAATGTCCCAGTTTTCCCACATCCCCTCCAACAATCATCATTATTTTTTCCTGTCATCTTAGCCAATCTGACAGGTGTGTAGTGGTATCTTAGAGTTGTCTTAATTTGCATTTCTCTGATTAGTAATGACTTGGAGTATCTTTTCATATGACTAGAAATAGTTTCAATTTCTTCATCTGAGAATTGTCTGTTCATATCCTTTGACCATTTTTCAATTGGAGAATGGCTTGATTTTTTATAAATTAGAGTTAATTCTCTATATATTTTGGAAATGAGGCCTTTTTCAGAACCTTTGACTGTAAAAATATTTTCCCAGTTTATTGCTTCCCTTCTAATCTTGTCTGCATTAGTTTTGTTTGTACAAAAACTTTTCAGTTTGGTATGATTGAAATTTTCTATTTTGTGATCAGTAATGATCTCTAGTTCTTCTTTGGTCATAAAGACCTTCCCTTCCACAGGTCTGAGAGGTAAACTATCCTGTGTTCCTCTAATTTATTAATAATTTCATTCTTTATGCCTAGGTCATGAACCCATTTTGACCTCATCTTGGTGTACGGTGTTAAGTATGGATCAATGCCTAGTTTCTGCCATATTAGTTTCCAATTTTCCCAGCAATTTTTATCACACAGTAAGTTCTTATCCCAAAAGCTGGGGTCTTTGGGTTTGTCAAAGACTAGGTTGCTATATTTGTTGACTGCTTTATCCCTTGAACCTAATCTATTCCACTGATCAACTAATCTATTCCTTAGCCAATAGCAAATGGTTTTGGTAACTGCTGCTCTATAATATAATTTTAGATCTGGTACAGCTAAGCCACCTTCATTTGATTTTTTTTTCATTAATTCCCTTGAAATTCTTGACCTTTTGTTTTTACATATGAATTTTGTTGTTATTTTTTCTAGGTCATTAAAATATTTTTTTGGGACTCTGATTGGTATAGCGCTAAATAAATAGATTAGTTTAGGTAATATTGTCATCTTTATTATATTTGCTTGCCCTATCCAAGAGCATTTAATATTTTTCCAATTGGTTAGATCAGACTTAATTTGTGAGAAAACTACATCTTGTTAAAGTATACCACAGATAATGAAGTAGTATTGATACTAAATGTAAATGTAGCAAGTGGAACAACATCTAAATTCTTAGAGATGTTAAGCCAGTTAAAGTAAGAAATAGAAAGCAAAACTATACTACTGAGGAACTTCAACCTCTCCCTCTCAGAATTATATAAACCTAATCACAAAACACACAAGAAAGACATGAGGGAGGTAAATAGAATCCTAGAGAACATATATGAGAGACATATAAGAAAATTAAATGGGAATAGAAAAGAATATACCTTTTCCTCAGCAGTATGGCACCTACACAAAAATTGATTCTGTATTACAGTATAAAAACCTAACAAACAAATGTAGAAAGTCAAAAAATAATAAAGGCTTCCTTTTCAGATCACAAGGCAATAAAAATTACAATTGATAAAGGACCAAGGAAAGATAGACCAAAAACCAATTGGAAACTAAATAAGCTCATTCTAAAGAATGAGTGGATCAAACAAGAAATCATAGAAGCAAGAGTTAATTTCATTCAAGAGAATGACAATAACCAGACAACATACCAAAACCTATGGAATGCAGCTAAAGCAGTAATTAGGGGAAATTTTATATCTCAAAATAGTTATACAAATAAAACAGAGAAAGAGGATATCAATGAATTGGGAATTCAACTAAAAAGCTAGAAAAAGAACAAATTAAAAATTCCCAATTAAATACCAAATTAGAAATTCTGAAAATCAAAGGAGAAATTAAGAAAGTTGAAACTAAAACTATTGAACTATTTAATAAGACTAAAAGTTGGATTTAAGAAAAAAAACAATAAAATAGCTAAACCTTTGTTAATTTAATTAGAAAAAGGGGAAAAGAACAAATTACTAGCATCAAAAATAAAAAGGATGAACTTACCACTAAGGAAGAAGAAATTAAAGCAGTAATTAAGAGCTATTTTGCCTAACTGTACATCAACAAATTTGACAACCTACCTGGAATGGATGAATATTTATAAAAATATAAATTGCCCATATAACAGAAAAGGAAATGTTACTTAAATAATCCCATTTAGACAAAGAAATTAAACAACCCATCAAGAAACTCCCTAAGAAAAAAATCTCCAGAGCCAGATGGATTTACAAGTAATTTCTACCAAGGAAGAGAGGAAGGAAGAAGGGAGAGGGAGGGAGAGGGAAGGAGGAAGAAGGAGGAACAGAGGGAGGGAGAGAGGAGGAAGGAAATAAGAAAGGAAGGAAGGAAGGAAAAAAGGAAGGAAGGAAGGAAGGAAGGAAGGAAGGAAGGAAGGAAGGAAGGAAGGAAGGAAGGAAGGGAGGGAGGGAGGAAATTTTAAAATGTTAAAGAGTCTATGGCAATTGTCTTCAAGTATCTGAAACTGTGACATAGAAGATTTATTCTCCTGAGTCTCAGAGGGCAGAATAGGAAATGATTATCATATTTAAGTTTGATATGAAGGAAAATTTCCTAGCAATTATAGATGTTCAATAGTAGAATGAATTTTCTTGGGAGGCACTGGGTTCCTACTCATAGTAGTTCTTCAAATCAAAGCTAGAATTGTAGATGCTGCAAATTGTGAAAATTGTAAACTGAATTCTTGTTAAGTTAGAGGTTTAATTAGAAGATATCTGTGATCTCTCTCAGGTCTGACATTCTGGGATCCTAACAAAGTTAAGATACAAATATATCTTTGATATAATTAGGGCATAGACTACAATGGTTTTGTCTTTATAAATGTTCTTCACTAATATATACCACCTGCATCAACTCATGTGTATTTATTAGTTGAGTAAGACTAGCATTTGAATATCACATTAAAGTTTGCTAAAATTTGTATATATTTTCTTATTGGATCCTCCTGACAACACTGTAAGGAAAGTCCTATTTTCCCTATTTAAAGATGAAAAAATTGACTTGCCCACTAAATTAACAGTTAAGTCTGTAAAGTGGGATTTTAACTCAGGTTTTCTTCACTCCAAAAATCAATGATCTATCCCTGTCACCATCTCTCTATGAATATTTGTAAAGAATAAGTAATAAAAATGCCACAGTCATCACTGTGTCAGATTAAGAAATACTTAAATGACTCTTTTATTGGAGAATTACCTATAATGATATAGATCAACATCCACAAGTGCCTACTTTTTCATGAGTGATTCTTGTACTTGTACCATTTGATGTTCACCACAAGGATCTACCCAAGTTTCTGGAGGTCTCCCTCATCTTCACCCAACATTGTAAGACTCTAGCTGTGTAGGTGTCTTCCCTGGCTTTTGCCACACAACCAACCTATTATAATTTCTTGATAACCATGATTTCTGTTCTTTTTTGTAGATTACATGATGAAAAGATAAGCCTTTGCTTTCATGAGAAGCTAGGAGAACTCATCACACATATAAGACACAACTAAAATCTAGAGTCTGCAAAACAATACTGTCAGGAAGGGAGTGGAAAGGAGAGAGAAAAGTATGACTTGGGAAAAATAGGAAGATGGGAAATACAAAGTTAGTAATTTTAACTGTGAATGTGAATGGGATGAATTCTCCCATTAAATTGAATCTCATAGCTGAGTGGATTAAAAGCCAGAATCCTACAATATATTCTTTACAAGAAACACATCTGAATCAGAGAAATACATACAGAGTAAAGCTAAAAGACTAGATCAAAATCTATTATGCTTCAACTGAAGTAAAATTTAGACTGTGACCAATTTCCTCCACAATGACAAAGATCTACATCTTCTGGTTTCATTCTTTGCCTAATATTTATTATCATAAAATCACTGAGTAAAAGTTATTTATGTTGTTAAATATTCCAAAGAATCATTAACTCCATGTATGAAGTGAGGCAACTAGTTATTAAGGGCTATGTAAAGCAGTATTTTATCCTATGAAATGACTTTTTTATAACCAACAAAGAGAAAATGGTGAATTAAAGGCAAAAATTCACCTGAGCTCTCCCAAATTATCTTCCAAATGATGTTAAAAAAATGCCTCACAAAAAAATCTGAAGTGGCAAAGCCAACAAAAGGATTGGATGAAACAATTATACAGTGCAAGAGAACTTAGAAAATAGGAAGGAAAGGTCTGTCTCAATTGATAAAATGCTTTCCTATTCCTATTTTAAAAAAAACACTTGAGAATATAGGAATAAATGGACTTTTTCTTAAAATAATCAATAGCATCTATTTAAAACAATCAGTAAGCATCATATGTAATGAGGATAAACTGGAACCATTCCCAATAAGATCTGGAGTGCAACAAGGTTGTCCACTATCACCATTACTATTCAATATTGTATTAGAAATGCTAGCTTCAGCAATAAGAGTTGAGAAAGAGATTAAAGAATTGTAATGAGGAAACCAAATTCATTCTTTGCAGATGATATGATGATATACTTAGAGAAACCCAGAGTTTCTACTAAAAAGCTATTAGAAATAATCCACACTATTAGCAAAGTTGCAGGATACAAAATAAATCCTCATAAATCATCAGCATTCTTATATATCACTAACAAAATCCAACAGTTAGAGTTACAAAGAGAAATTCCATTTAAAGTAACTGCCAATAGTATAAAATATTTGGGAATCTATCTACCAAAGGAAAGTCAGGAATTGTATGAGCAAAACTACAAAAAACTTTCTACATAAAGTCAGATCTAACCAAATGGAAAAATATTAAATGTTCTTGGATAGGTAGAGCAAATATAATAAAGATGACAATACTACCTAAACTAATCTATTTATTTAGTACTATATCAATCAGACTCCCAAAAAACTATTTTAATGACCAAGAAAAAATAACAAAAAAATTCAACTGAAAGAACAATAGGTCAAGACTTTCAGGACTACTAATGAAAAAAATCAAATGAAGGTAGCCTAGCTGTACCAGATCTAAAACTATATTATAAAGGAGTGGTCACAAAAACCATTTGGTATTGGCTAAGAAATAGATTAGTTGATCAGTGGAATAGGTTAGGTTCAAAGGACAAAATAGTCAATAACCCTAATAATCTAGTGTTTAACAAACCTCAACACTTCAGCTTTTTGGATAAGAACTCACTGTTTGACAAAAACTGCTGGGAAAATTGGAAATTAGTATGGCAGAAATTAGGCATTGTCCCATACTTAACACCATACACCAAGATAAGGTCAAAATGGATTCATAATCTAGTTATAAAGAATGAGATTATAAATAAATTAGAAAAACACAGGATAGTTTACCTCTCAGACCTGTGAAGGAGGAAGGAATTTGTGACCAAAAAAGAACTAGAAATCATTATTGATCACAAAATAGAAAATTTTGATTATATTAAATTGAAAAGCTTTGTACAAACAAAACTAATGCAGACAAGATTAGAAGAGAAACAATAAACTGGGAAAACATTTTTACAGTCAAAGGTTCTGATAAAGGCCTAATTTCCAAAATATATAGAGAATTGAATCTAATTTATAAGAAATCAAGCCATTCTCTAATTGATAAATGGTCAAAGGATATCAACAGACAATTTTCAGATGATGAAACTGAAACTATTTCTACTCATATGAAAGAGTGTTCCAAATCACTAGTAAGTAGAAATGCTAGTGACCATATAAAGAGAAGAAAAAGAAACTGAAGGAATTAGAACAGGCAATGGGGTAATAAAAAGATAGTTTTACCAAAGTATTAGGAGATAAAATAAAATCACATAAATCATTTGCCTTTCTCTATGCCACAAACAAAATTCTGCAACAAGAAATAATAAGAGATAACACATTTAAAGTAATTGTGTCGGTATAAAATACCTGGGAGCATACCTAAAAAGATAAACTGAAGTTTCTTTAAACTGATTTTACACCTTGCTTCAATAAGCTTTAGAAGGCAATGCTTTCATAATTACACACTGTCCTTCTCCATAAATTTTGTAAACTAGTTTTTATTCTAGTTCAAATTTTGATAGCCACTTCTCTGCTTTCACTAAATTCAAATATTTGGCGACAAAATCTAGAGCTAGAAGAAACCTCAGAAGCCATGTAGATCAAGTCTCATTTTATGGATGAGAAAACTAAAAAAGAATAAATGACTTGCCCCAAATTTTATGGGTAGTTTGAAGTTACATTTGAAGAAAATTCCACTGATACTAGAACTATTCCATGTTTTCTATAGTAGAGCTGTTAGCTAAAAAATAAATTTAGGTTGTATACATAGATTTATGAGCCTTTTTAAAAAGAGGCAATAATTAAAACTGTAGGAGAACATATGGAAAATGTAGAGAAAGACAAGGGAAGAGCTCTAGGAACTTGCACTTAACAGGCAATATGAAGATCATGAGCTATGTAGAAGGAAGATCAGGAAAGAACAGTTAGACATACAAAAGAACGAAAAAATAACTGTCACAGAATTCAAAGAATGAAAAACATATTAAGAAGTAGGGAGTGATTAACTATCATATATAACAGAGGAGCTAAGAAGAATGCAATTTTTTTAAAAGGCCCTTATTAGCCATTAATGTCTCTGATAACAATGGAGAGAGTGGTTTCAATAGAGAGATAGGCATGGAATCCATATTTCTAGATGCTGAGGAATGAATAAAGTCTAAGGAAGCAAAAAAAGTAAGTCTAAAAAACTACTTCTGCAAGTTTAGCAATTGGAGAGAAGACTGGGTTGGACACTGACTTGAGAAGATAACAAGATTTAGAGAAATGTGATGTCTATACAATGGTCCTATGTACAAATGTCTGCTTCATTCTAATGTGAAATTATCTTCCTGAAATTAAAATCACTTTACTATTGAAAATTATATAGTATTACTAATTAAAATATTTGCTTTTCAAAAAATATTATGTAATGCTTTATGTCTCTAATAATATTTGCTCAAATTCTCATTGTGACAGGAAAGAAAATGTCTTAGAACTGAGCAAGTAGTGTACATACTAATATATCATAGTCGAGGACAGAGTGTAATTAAGAAAACTGTAGTTTTGGAAGGCTGATAGAAGTGGTAGATTAATGGAAAGTAATATTAGCTATTCTTTAAGTATAACATTTATATCATTGTAATGTTTTCTCAATTCAATGTGGAACAAAGATATCTGTATCAATTGTTTTACTCCCACAAATAACCAAAATAAAAATGTAATGATAACAATGACACTTTATCAATGGAAAAATAATTTTACAGATTTGTTTTTATTATTTAAATCTATTTTCTCTCCTTCTGTCAACATCTATTGTTGAAGGTTATGAAATGTGAAATCAGCCTTCTCAAAGCTATGCTATATTTTGCGAATATTTTGATTTTGAAAAATCACCAGCCAGTCAGAAATATAGAACTTCTGAATGTCACCTCAAATAATTTTAGGTTACGTACTGAGGTAGTTCATCATCTAGTGAATGCAAAACATGATCTATATATTCCATAAATTCAAGAAATGAGAGGGTATGCTCTCAGGAAAGGAAAGCTTTTTTGGCAGGTTTTCCAAGAAAACATTCCAAAAATTCACTCTATTATAATTCAACATTTGCAAAAAATTTTCGTGCATAATTGGAAACAAGTATTATTTGGGTTGATTTTAATGGCCAGAAGTTAGAGGTTTCTTTTTTAAAATCTTCATATTAATACCAATGAATCAAAAGTACTATACTTCCTGCCACCTTGTCAAGGGGAGAAGAGGAAAAAGAACATGAATTAATAAATTCTGAAAGTCAGCAAAAATGGCCCTCCTTTTTAAAAATTAGTTTTGGTAAGTCTTTTATAAGGCAGAATGAAGGCATATGCCCTGTATGTTTGTGTAACATTCAGCTGATATTTGAAAAGCAAAGTTACCTCTGGCATTTAAAACTAAATTAAAAGAACATAAGCTGGCTATTGCTTTCAGCAGTTCCTAAATATTGATCATTTGAAATAAATTGTACTGTAAATCAGCTTATGACTTTTGTGAAAAACACAATTGCCCTTTCATTCTATGAAATGCCAGATAGATTATTTTTCCTATTCTGTTTTTTTTTATAATTTGAAATTTAACTCCTTAATTTGAATGAGACTCATTTAGTAAAATAAAGCCTTTCTTATTCTTGTATTTTAAATTTTGATATCCTTATTTGTACCCAGAAAACACTGAAGTCTCTGAGTATTCCAGCTTCAACTACAATTTACATTCACTTTTACAGATGACACATAACTGATTAGGGGAGTTCCATGAAGAACTTGATGAGGATGGAGTGTATTTATATGCCAATGGCACCACCTTGTGATTACTGAAGATGATTTCTGGACAGGGGTACATTTTGAGTCATTTCACTTCTCAATAAAAATTACTGATTGAGTCTCTGAATTGGGGGATAATTACGAATGATTCAATAAATCAGTGTTTGTATGGCATAGCAATTCTTAAAAATTGCTTTAAAAAGTAGACCAAGAAATTTGTCATGGGATTTCATCTCTTTCTAGAAGATCCTGAGAGTAATTAAAGAAGACAGCAAGTTAAGTGTAGATATGAGCATTCAGTTAAGGAGGGGAAAAAGCATGTATCTACATGATACACCCCCATCCTACTCTTGAGAATTTTGCATTAGTTAGAGGTTATGGACTGAGATGCGGTGATGGGGCTTCTCAGTCACAGAGCCACAGGAAAGTAACAAGAACCCTTAAATTCTTAAAGCCAGAAACAGAGAGAATGGCCTTGCCTCTGAATCTGAAAACAATAGTTATAGTAATCATAAAGAAAAGTACCTGAGAAAAGGAAATACAAGTATTATATCTTTCTGAAGAAATGTTATGATTTCTCTGAGGATCCTAATAAGGAGATCAGGCACTAGAGTAGCAACAAGGAATTGGACAATGGTATATAAGAGTAAAACACCTGGATTTAGCCTTTTATTTAGTCAACTTAGGTCAACAAGTCTTGCTCTAACAATTCCAAATTCATCTTCCTTCTCAGGGAAGTTGAAGCCCCAAGAGTAGTATCATATGGTCAGAGGTTTATATGGTTGCCTGGGGGTAAGGACACATTGGTAAAATAAAAGGACTATTAGTAACTGTCTCATGCCTATTGAAATCTTTTATGTTGTCTGCATTTTCCAAGATATTTAATAAACTCTCTAAATATCTGAAAATTATAATTGATAATCACAGTTACCTTACATGCAAACCAAGGAACATTTTACCACATGGGAATAGTATGTCTTTTCTTTATTCTCCCTAATCAATGTTCATTTCTGTCTATCGAACCTCATACTAAGTAATTTAAATGTAAAGACTAGTTAGTGACTAAGTAATGAAAATGCATGCTCTCAGAAAAGGAAAAACTTTTTTGGCAGGTTTTCCAAGAAAACTGAAACCTAGCAAAATTACAAACACAAGAAATGCATCTGTAATGTGATGAAATTTTAAAAGCTTCAAGATCAAGAGTTCTTTTTTCTTTTAATTCCAGCTCATATTTATTTGGTTTGACATCAAGAATTCTTAACCTTTATTTGATATTATAGATAGTTTTAGAATTCTAATGAAGTCTAATGGACTCTTCACAACAGTGTTTTCAAATTAATAAAAGTAAGAATAGTAATACAAAAGAAACAGTTTTAATAATAAGTCATAAAAATAGTTTTAAAACAAGTTAATGAACATGAGGTAAAAACAAGTCCTATAGATCAGTTAATTTTTTAAAAAATATTTATTTAAAACTACAAAATTTTTAAAAAACCCAGATAGAAAAAGAAAGATGGGAAAGGAAAATAAAAAACAAAACAAAACAAAACACTGTCATATGCCCAGCAGAGTATCAGGAAGGATTTGAATTTTGTAAAAATAAATTTCCACTTCATGAAAGTATATATAACAAAAGATTATATTCATAACTATCCTGCTTTTCTTTGCTTCCTTGTAGGTTATTCTTTTTCTCTGCACTTTTTATTTCATTCTTTTTTTCCTCTTTCATGTCATCTAATGCCTCAAAGTAGACTAGATCTAAGTACATGTATGTGTATGCATATATATATATAGATACATATACACACACATGACACACATACATGTGTATGCATGCATATATGTGTGTGCTTGTATTTGTGTGTGAAAATATGTGCATACTCATGCATATACATCCACACACATATATACATACAATTTTATGCATAGTCATCTAAAACAATATTAATATGGCTGACAAATAATGTAGATTTCTTTTGACTGAATATTTAAGCTAGACTTTGAGATCAATGATTATTATCCCTACTTTTTTTCCTAATAAATTTTACTCCTGATCCTTGTTTAGTGTTTGTTTATATCTCTTATTTACTATTTTCCCTCCCTTTCTATCCCTTTGCCATTAATATACACACCATTCTATAGTCTACCTTATCCTGTTTCCTTCCCCCTTATTTGTTTATAGGTTTTGGAGAGTATTATATTCTTCACGGTGTATGTTGTGGGGTCCCTAATTAAAATATTCCCAATGTGAGTAGGTTTTTAGAATTATCAGCCCCCTTCTCCTCGAGTATTTCTGTGTTGGTTCTCTCTCTGTAAGCCATTTATATAGAAAATTACAATTTTTACCTTTTCCTAGACAGTTTTGCTTTTTAGAGTCAAATCATATTCAGCTCTGCCCAATATTTCTTATGAGATGCCCAATTACTCACGTAAATTTTAAACATATGGTCTGCACTGCCATGTAAAAAGCATAAACAATTTGTCCTTGTTAATCCCCTTGAAATTACTCTTTGGTGTTGGCTTTTTTTATGTTAAATTTTCTATTAGGTTTGGGTGTAACTGAAACAAAGTTCTGAAATTCTACATGTTTGTTGAATGTCCATTTCTTTCATTCAATATGATGCTTAGTTTTACTGGATATAATATTTTTGGCTGCAAGTTTACTTCTTATGATTGTAAATATATGTCATTCCAGGATCTGCAATCTTTTATTGTAGCTGCTGATAAATCCTGTACAATTCCAATTGTAGCTCCAGTATATTTGAATTGTTTTATTTTCCCTTTTGTTTCTTGTGGAATTTCCTCTTTAACTTGGCAGTTTTGAGATTTGGCAATAATATGCCTATATGTTTTCCATGTAGGATCCCTTTGAGGTACTGATCAGTGATTTTTTTCTATTTCTATTTTCCCCTCATTCTATCACTAGAAGCTGATTTTCTTTATTTCTTGCATTATTGTGTCATGATTCTTTTTTTGGACACAGCTTTCAGGTAGTCTAATTACTCTTATATTTTCTCTTCTTGATCTGTTCTCCAGATCTGTTGTTTTCCTTAAGTTTCACATTGTTCTTTTTTTCATTCTTTTTATTTTGTTTTGTTATTTCTTGGTCTCTTATGGCTCCAATGGCTTCCACTTAATATTAATTTTCAAAGAATTGTTTTCTTCTTTAAGATTTGTATCTCCTTTTCTAGTTGGTTAACTTTTTTCTACAATCTTCTTGTGTTTTTTGGATAGTTTTTAAAAAAAAAATTTCTCCATCTCTCTCATTGATTTCTGAAGTCTTTTTTCAGATCTTCAATAAATTCTTTCTTAAGAGGTAGCCATTTATCATTACTCTTTGAGGTAAAAGAGGCTTTTTTTTACTTCATTGTTCTCTGAATATAAACCCAATTATAGTAAGTTTCTATGGATTGTACTCTGTCTTCTTTACCTGCTAATTTTTTAAAAATAAGAAATATCACTGTAAGCACCTCTAATACTGGGGTAAGGAGGATGGTACATCTGGCTTCACTTTAGCTTTCCCTCCAATCTAGAACCCCAAATAAGCTGTTCTATTCTATAAATGCCCACAGCCAGTCATTCCACTGCTCACTGTCTCTGTACTCACTAACTGGTACCTTCTCAATAGGGCAGCATCTCCAGCTGGGCCTGGAGTTGCTAATCAACTGAGGTTTTCTCAATCTTCCCAGACTCAGACCCCTACCTCTCTTGCTATCTAGGAGGTAAAAGTTTCTTAAGTTATGGCTGAGACTACCCAACCCAGTTAGCCCCAGGGCTCCCTGCCAGCTGTTTCACAAAGCTGGGAGATTGATAGGGGTACCAGATAAGGAGAAACCTTTATTACACCCCTATAGAAAATACATATGATGCCAAAATATTGAGATGAAACCAAGAATAAATATATAAACATGAAATACTCATTCAATTAAAATCTTTATAGAAGACAATTACTTTGGGGGGGGGGTTATTAAACAAGGATGACCCTATACCTCATATCTGCACTGTCTGATGAACTTACCACCTTTGCTACATGAGAATTATGTGGATATATCTTCTTTCTTCAAGGAAGACACTGCATCAGAAATTTAGATAGATAGATAGATAGATAGATATAGATATAGATATAGATAGATAAATTTATATATATGTAGCAGGTGTCTGGC
The DNA here is from genome assembly GCF_902635505.1 of Sarcophilus harrisii. NCBI lineage: Eukaryota > Metazoa > Chordata > Mammalia > Dasyuromorphia > Dasyuridae > Sarcophilus > Sarcophilus harrisii. The sequence goes on along the minus strand of NC_045427.1, from coordinate 571,887,547 downwards.
TGAATTCTGAAATTCTCTAACCTGGAAACTGTGTAAACTGAAATTACCAGTGGGGTAATTGAGCATTAGTCATATTCCCTCAGAATATCTCCCTTCAGATCACATGCAAGCATGTGCTGACCACATCATGTGCTTCAACTTCATCAAAGTTTTGATCACTACCAAATATTACAGGCATGGAAAGTTCACTTTCATAAGCTAATCTCTTATCTCTGAACATGAAAAACAAAGGAAACAGATTGGATAAAACCTATACAGTAACTGTGTAATGTACCTCTAGGTAGATAACCCTTTGAAAGATAATTTATGTTGTGCTAGGTTTTCAAGTTCACGATAGATAGAATATGTGAAAAACCTGAGCTGGTGTCTGTTCTTTTCTATCTATCTCAAGGGAGAGAAGTTTTGTCTGACAAGGGTAAGTTCCTCCTGATTTTCAGGTGCCAATCACCTTGGAATAAGCCCTAAGCTCTTGGCACCAATTAGACAAGTTCCTTACATTCTCTCAATAGAATATCAGAATACATGCACAGCCTGATAGGAGGTACTTTTCACACAAAGATCCACGTATCAGAATTTCATCAAGTTGTATGAAGAACTCGGATGAACCAGGAAGTCCTCTGAAGAACCCTCCTTATATATAAATACAAAATTATTTGAAACATAATAGCTTGCATTTATCAGGTACTTAACATATATTTATTAAATTGCAAAGCATTTTTATATCAAACAAATGTAATGTATCTATCATGTATACAAGTGATACTGTGTAGTCCAATGCTAGTGTATCTGACTTGAGATAATTTTTTTCCATGAGATAGCAGAAGATTCAGAGTAGAAATAGAAAATCACTGGTATTGTAGTAAAAAGAACCAGATTATTTTCACTTTTTACACTCCATGACACACTAACCTAATAAGTATTATCCTTAAGTTTCCAGAATTTTTTTTAGAAAATATTGTTTTGAAAAAAAAAAAGAAAATAAGGAGATGAAGGCCCAGAGAGGAAAATTTGGAGCTGAAAAGAACCTTAAGAGTCCTTTAATTAATGAGGAACCTTTTGGCCACTTAACTTCTGAAGACCATCTGTATCCCAAAGAGATCATAAAAAAGGAACAAGGATTCACATATGTAAAAATGTTTGTAACAGCCCTATTGGAGTAGGAAGGAACTGAAAATTGAGTGGATGTCCATCAGGTGGGGAATAGCTGAATAAGTTATGATATATGGATGTAAAGAATATCACTTCTATGAGAAATGATCAGCAGTATGATTTCAGAAAAGGCCTGGAGAATTATATGAACTGATGATGAGTGAAGTGAGTAGAACCAAGAGAACATTGTACACAGCAACAAAATTATGCAATGATCAATTCTGATTGGCAAGGCTCTTTTCAACGATGGGGTGAATCAAGCCAGTTCCAATGGTTTTGTGATAGAGAGAGCCATCTGAACCCAGAGAGAGGACTGTTGGGAGTGAATGTGGAGCAAAGCAGAGTATTTTGATCTTTTTTGGTGGTGGTATTCTCTGCTTCGCTTTTTTCTCTTTCTCCTGTTTTTTTTTTTTCATTTTGATCTGATTTTTCTTGCACAACATGATATATGTAGAAATATGTTAAGAAGAATTGCCCATGTTTAACCTATATTGGATTGCTTGCTGTCTAGGGGAAGGGAAATGGAGGGAGAAAAATTTTAGACACAAGGTTTTGCAAAGGTTAATGTTGAAAACTATCTTTGCCCATATTTGGAAAAATAAAAAGCAAGTATTTTTAAAAAGACAAAAAATATTCTTTTGACTCAGATTTGCTGAATATATAATAAATATATATTTTACACTGGGTTGAAATATATTGGAGTTTGCCAGTATCACAAAAGGGCAAGCTGAAATATATTCAGGAGGCTATTTATTTTACAACCCAATGCTCCGACATAATTTTCAATAATAATTATAATGCATGCCAACAAAAATTTAAAATTGAGAAGTAGCACAATGTAATAGTAACAATGATAGAATCAAGAGTTCAAATATTATGGACAAACCATTTTATACGCCTGAGCCTCAGTTTTCTCAATTACACACAGAGGAGAATAATACTAACTTCACAATGCCACTATAAGGATTAAATGAAATAATATATGTGAAGCAATTTTAAAATCTTAAAGCACAATAGAAATATCAATTATTGTCCTTGTTATTATTACAACCTCTAGCTCCACAAAGACCTGGCTGTACATGACAAATTTACAAAAAAAAAATGACCATGTCTTAGAGCATAAAGCCTCACAGGCAAATGAAGAAGAGCAGAAATATTAAATTTTACTGACCATAGTGTAATAAAAATTCTTTTAAAATTAAGAATGGCTGAAGAAAAGGACAAAATTAATTAGAGACTAAATAATTTAATCTGAAAGAATGAAACAACATATTAAAATATAGCAGTTAAAAACTCATTAGTTCAATAAGTAATCACAATTCCAGAGAACGAATGATTAAAGTTCTACTATCCTCCTACTAGGAAGATGACAGAATCAGTATGCAGATGGAAATAAATTTTGGACATCTTCAATGCAGGAACTTATTTTGCTTACACTGTGTATCAGTTACAAGAAATTTTTTTTGAAGTTCAATGTAGGAGTGGTAGAAGTAGAAAGGAGGAAAAAAACAGATTTTTTTACATGGAAAAAACCACTTTTAAAAAATGCTGGAGAGTTTACATTTATCCTAAAGGAAATAAACAGACACAGAAGATGTTTTAGGAGCATAATACCACTCTGTCTTAGCAATATTTGCTTGACATATTTGTGAAATATGAATAAGTAAAGGGAAGACTTCATTTTTCATTCATCCAAAAACATTCATTAAATTCCTGTTGTATTCCAGTACTATTTGAAATAAAATTAATTCTACTTTCAAAGTACTTCTATTAAAGAAAACACCACCTAAATAAATATAAAGTTAAGTCCAAGGTAGGATCAAAGGAGTACAGATTGAGTTGTGATATACTTTAGAACCATAAAGACCAACCTTCTGATTTAACAATAAGGAAACTGAGGTAGAGATCTTAAATTTAACTCTAGGATTTCAAAATTCATAAGTGTCTGAGGCAAAATTTGAATCCAGGCCTTCCTGACTCCAAGCAGTTGGGGGAAATTAAGGTTAGAAAGTAGAACAGATAAAAGTATTATGTAAGAAATTATATTTGTCCTGAATTATATAAAAAATTAAGATGTCTAAGAAACAGAGGTAATACCTTGTGCAAAAGCACAAAAATAGGAAATTGCACATCATGTTTCAGGAATAAGAAGATCATCTTTGCCTTGTCTGAGTAATATGGAATGGAGAGTAAAAGATAATGAGAGTAAGTTCTGAAGGGTTTTAAAAGCTAAAAAACCATTTATACTTCGTCGTAGAGGCAATAAGGAACCATTAGAGTTTATTAAGTGACATGATCAAATCAGTATTTAAAGGAAATCCTTTTGGCAGCAGACTATAGGACAGAATATGAGGAAGGACAGGCGTAAAGCAGGGAAGCTGTTATAATACTCTGAGTGAGAGATAATGAAAGTCTGCACTGACAATGAGTACAGAGAATGAATCCAATTCAAGAGGTATTGTAGACACAAATAAGAATATTTGGCAACTGAACAAATATGTATGGTGAAAAAGACTAAGGAATGGAAAGGAACACTGATATTACAAACCTGAAAGATTATAAGTTCTATTGCTTTTCATAGAAGTAGAAAAGTTTGGCATACAGATGAGTTTAGTGAAAAAAGTAATAAGCTATATTTTATAAATATTGAATGTGAGATGTCTCTAGTACATCTAGTTTAAATGACAAATACACAGTTAGTGATGTGGGACTAAAGTGAGAAAAGAGACTAGGACGGAATATATAAATGAGTTATTTTCACAGAAAAGATAATTAGATCAAGGGTTTTGTGACTTCCTTCAATACTGTTAAGCAAGCACACCTTTAATTACTGAAAATTCTATTATGCTAATAATTTTTGTGGATATAACATTTTTCCAGTTTATACAATAGCTGAACACATAAGTTTACTAGGGGCTATTTCTATTGTTAAGTATAAAGGGAAAGTATTGTACATGCCATATCACTTTATTTATGGTTCCAATATCAGGATCATATTTGCTAGAGTCATATTTGATGATTCATAGACTTTTTTCTAAATACAATTATTTGTATATACTAAGTTCCATCATTCTTACAATTCTTCTATTTGTTAACTCCTCTCAGGATTAAAAAAAGAAAAAACATTAACAATCAACATTATTGCCACATTCACTAAATATGATGAAATATATAGCATTCCATTTCTTTTTTATGGGCAAAAGTTTCAAAAGAAAGCTTGTTTTATATTGGGTATAAGAATTGTAACAGCTCCTAAAAAAGCACTGGAAATGATTAAAATAACTGAATTTCTCATTACTATAGTTATACTTTAAACTTGTTACTGTCTTTAGAGATCATGTGAAGGGGGAAAAGGGAGTAGGGGATAATTAAGTTACTTGCCCCTGAACTCCCTGAGACTGTTTAACCTCACCTTCATTTAAGCTACTTTGTGCCTTGTTGAAGCATTTATTCCTCACTCCTGCATACTTTCCCTTCAACTTGCTCTGAGAATTGTAATTAAATTAACAGTGCTATTTCTTGGAGAAAGGGTGTGAGAGAGGGTATTAAATGATTGTCTTAATGTTCTATTCACCATTTTGACTTGACAGAAAACAGACCCATTTCCTCACCACCACTCTTCTTGTTTCCAACACTGGATGTATGTTGCTTGAGGGCAGGAACTATGTCAACTTTGTATTCTATCTCTAGTGTTTAATAAATTTTTGGATTTTTTAAAAGTAAAAAGAAAAATATGGAAAAGAGCAAACATTTTGATTTTTAAAATGATTGTTGGTTTATCTACATTTCCTAATAGAAATTCCAGGAAACTCAAAGGTGATGAGAATCAGATTTAACATTATAGTCCTAAGGGTACACAGAAGAAGAGAGTTCTGGGAAATGTTGTAGAGCTAAAATAGGCAAAACTTGAAAAATATAAGAGCAGGGGAGGAAAAAGTTTCAAAGATAAGCAAGTCTATAAACCTAGGAGTCTGGGAAGATTGCAGTTAGCAAAACTTCAGCAAAAAAAAGAAATTTTGGGAGTGAACAGGTATAGTGGGGAAAAAATTTTCTGAATATTTATTTAAATTTTAAATGCAAAATAAAAAAGCAAAATAGAAAAAAAGAAAGAAAAAAAATAGTCATATACCCAGCAGGAGATCAGGAAGGATTAAAAATATATAGCAATAAATTTCCCTTTCAAGAAAGTGTATACAATAGTAGAAGACATCAATTTGATTATGTTCATAATTATCCATCTTTACTTTCTTGAAGGTTTTCTTTTGTTTTGTTCTCTGCTGTGCACTTTTTACTTTATTCTTTTTTCCCCTTTCTTTTCCCCCTTTCTCCCAAGTATGTTATAGTTAAGTAGGGATATATTTATGTATATCACACACACACACACACACATATATACACACAAACACATACATAATTTTATATTTATATTTATATATATACATATATATATACCTCTAAAACGATATTAATATAGCTGATATAATATGGATTTCTCTCTTGATTGAATCTTGTTAAAAGTTTGACTTTGTATAAGATTAATGATTATGAACCTTACTTTTTTCCTAATAAATTCTACTCTTGATCATTGTTATTGTTTTTGTGTATATCTCATTTCCTAGATCTGCTAATACTTCTCTTTACTTCTATCAGTTAATTTGTCTATTACTTAATTTTCCTTGCCACCTCATCCACCCATGAATTCCTCCCTTATCTTCTCCCCTCCACTTTTCCTTTATCCCATTCTCATTAATCTACACAGTTTATCCCACTCCCATTAAACACCCTTTTGTACCTCTCTTTATTCTATATTACTCTTTCCCTCCCTTTTATCTTTCCCATTAGATGACATATTTATCCCATGCTTGTTAAACTTCTGTCTATTTTTGCTCTCAAATCTCATTCATATACCATATTTTTACTTTTTCCTATATGGTTTTTAGAATCACATAATACTCAATTCTACTCCAATCTTTCTTTTGGACTATCCAATTATGTTAAAAAATATGATGTATGCTATGTATAAAACATTAACTGTTTATTAAATCCCTTGAGATTAATCTTTAATGTTGGTTCTTATATTTTCTACTGAGTCCAGGTTTGTTTGAAACAAAATCCTGAAAATCTAACATTCTTCAATGAATCCATTTTTTTTTCACTCAGTATTAAACTTAATTTTATTTAATTTTGGCCACAACTATATTTTATTTGGTTTTGTGTGTGTGTGTGTGTGTGTGTGTGTGTATGTGTGTAGTATTCCAGGACTTGTGGTCTTTTATTGTAATTGCTGATAAATCCTGTGGAAATCTGATTGTAGCTCAAACATATCTAAATTGCCTGTTTTATTGCTCTTAAATTTTTCTCTTTTATCTGGGGATTTCAGAATTTAGCAATGATATTACCATCCATTTGCCTTGTAGGATCTCTTTGAAGTGGTGATCAGTCTTTTTTCTTCCTATTTCTACTTTTCCTTCATGTTCTTTCAGTCCAGGATATTTTTCTTTGATTATTTCTTGCATTATTGGGTCAAGTTTTTTTGGGGGGGGTCACAGCTTCCAGATAGTCTAATTATCCTTCTATTTTCTCTTTTTAATCTATTTTCCAGGTCTGTTATTTTTCTGTTTCCCATTTTTTCTATTATTTCATTCTTTATAGTTTTTTTTTAAGTTTCTTGGTCTCTTGTAACTTAATTGGTTTCTCCTTAGCTAATTCTAATTTTCAAAGAGTCATTTTCTGCTTTAAGACTCTGGATCTCTTTTTCTAGTTCGCTGACCTTGTTTTCATAATCATGTTTTCCTTGTATTGTTCTTCTGTTTTTTCTCAATCTCTCTCATTTGATTTTTAAAATCTTTTTTTTTTATTCTTCTATTAATTATTTTTAAGCAGGTAACCATTTTATGTTACTCCCTGGGAGTTAGGCCTTTTTTTTTTTTTTTCCTTCAGTGTCCTCTTCTGAAGATGAACCCAGTCTTCCTTATTCCCATAGTAACTTTCTATGGTTGGGTTATTTCTCCTTTGCCTGTTCTTTTTTAAAAAATGAGAGCTTAATAGTGTAATCACCTTTAGCTCTAACAAATGATGCCACTGACTTCAAGTCTTCCTGCAGTTCACTCTATGTCCTGAAACCAAAAGCAAAGAACTCCACTTTCCTGTAAGTGTCTATACCTAGTAGCTTTCCTGCCCCACTGTTTCTGCACTCAAAAAGAATGTGTTGGTTTCTTCTCACCCAGAACAGCATCTCAGCAGCAGAGCTGGGCCTGCCTTCCCTGACTCAGATTCTTGACTCCACAGATTCCCTACACTGTTCAGGAGTTATAAGTTCCTGTGGTTGTAGCTGAGGCTAACTCTGAATCCAGCTTGCTCCAGGGCTCTCTAAACTTGCTGTTTCTGTGGAGTTAGCCTAAAGGTGTTTACACTCCACACTGATTAAACCTCAATCCTGAGGTCTTTTTTTTGGTTAGGGGGGTCTTTTCAGGTTGTATCTAAAGGACCCTTGTTCTGCACCAAGTTTTAGGTGTTTTGTTTGTGGGGGGAATCTGGAGAAATTGGAATTTTAAGACCTATTCCACCATTTTCCTAAAATTGTCCTCCAAGATAATTAATTCTGACAAATTTAGCTTGAGATTTCTACTGACTATTCAGGAGGTGTCATCCACTCAACTGTTATCCACATAGGACTGGAAGTTCAAAAGAATAAGTAATAATGGAGATATAGAATGGAGAATTAATTCCAGAATGATGATATTGAATCTATTAACTACAGGACACAACAGTTACTCTCAAGCATATCAGAATAAAAGAATGAATGAATAAAAGCTTGTTAAAGCTGTCTGAATGACTTTCAGAAACAAGGATGTTCCATTTATATCCAACACTCCTTAAAACTGATTCATTGTAACAGTAAACTGCAAAGATAAATCATCCCCTTAATGAGATAGCTAAAATTTTTCCTTTCTTACACAAAACTTGTTAGTTTATTTTACTTTCTGCTGTCATATAATTTTTTCTGTCTGCCCAAAATTGCAGTGTTATATTTTAACTCAATACAATTTCTTTACCCTATAGGCCACTTGGGAGGCCAGGCTACATTTCAGTTAATCAGTACATAAGGTACTTTCAACAATGCCACTATTTTAAAATCATCTTATTTTCATTGATTTTTTTTTGCTTGATTATACACTGCCCTTTTATAACTCCCCACTCAGTAAAATTATGAGGCTATAAATTTAGAAGAAATACTCACACAGGATATAATCAGCTTCACAAATTCATTGCTATCAAAGGTCATTAAATGAAACATGGCTGGCAACTAAATATTTGAAGGTATGTAAATTATTATATACTTTGGGGTATAATCTGATCAAACAGAAGGTCAAATAAGAGTTTTGCTTTCTTTCACATCCACTTTGCCAATGTAATATTGTTGAGATTATTACTTTTCCTTAAAGAAATGTCCACTATATAATGGTATATGAGGTAAATTAGCAGATTCCTGCTTCACAGAAATTATTTTCTTACTATTTCCAAATATATTGTAAAGTTTTTCTTTTTCTGAATGAAAAGGGATCATCATCAGGTATTGTGATAGACTACTAAAAATATCTTAAAATATAAATTCCCAATATAAAACTTAATTTGGGTTTAGAATCAGAAACTCTTACCTTGAAATTTTGTACTCTAAGCAATTTTACTATGCTATTCATGTTTCCCACCAATGAGCATTCTATATACAGAGGAACAAAAAAAACTATGAATTGCTTTAGTTATATAATTGGAGAGGTATGTCGAACTTGAATCTTTATATCACATAAATATATAGACTTGGAAGATGATACAAATAAATTATCAGATGGGATGGGCTACTGTCCTGAGGAAAGTCTAACAAAATTGAAACAAATAAAAAAAGATTTTTTAGCATCTTTCAGAGTATCAATGAAATGAAATTAGCTATGTAAAAAAAAAATCCTCCAGGTGTGATGATGTAATTTCTATACAACTTAAATTACAGAATCTCAAAATGGGACATAGGTAATATCTCTGAGGATTTCTAGGCCAACTGCACCTAAATAAGAATAATCTCTATCACATTTCTGTAGTGATTATCCCGCTTCTGCTCAAGACTTACAGGAAAGTGCAACATCTTCCTGAGGCAGACCATTCCAGTTTCAAGCAGTTCTAATTATGAAAAAGCTTCTACTTATACTAAGCTAAAATTTGTCTTTTTTTCAACTTCCACTACTAATCCTGAGGTCACAGAGTCAAGAATTGAACACAATATTCCAGATATGTTATGATCTCTCATCTTCTAGACACTGTTTCTCTCTAAATATAGTTTAAGACAAAAGTGGCTTTTTGCAGCAGTCTAAATTGAGATTATGTGTATCAGGTTAGTATTTCTTGGGTAAGTACCCCTCTGGTTAAACACTTCTAATTTCTATTCTTTCTTATGGGTTGGATCTCTAATGGGCAGCTACTACTCCTAGTGTCTAGGGGTGTTCACATATCCTCACTGGTGTGCTTCCTAGTTAGCCATTTGAAATAATTAGCTTTTAGTACGAGCATTTACTAAGATGGCATAGCAAAAATAGTAACAAGGAAAAAATTCATCCTGTAAACTTAGGGCATAATTTCCCCAAAAATATACACAGCATTTGTAATAAGGGTAGTCTCAAGCAGAATAAAATATTAATGAGACATAAATGTAAAAAAATATATGTTGCCAATACTATTAGTACTACCTTTAAGGCAGGACCACTCAATCCTTTTTCTCCTGACTTATTCTCACAAAGGTCCCCTTGATAAAAAGTCTCTCCTGAGTGGATTATTCAGATGGTTTATTAAGGTCTACTTATTTCCATATCATAACTCTCTCTTGAGTCTTTTTTCTGCCACTGGGGTCATAAAGCTTGGATTTGTATTCACCTTCAATTGACTATCTCTGCATCTCTATCTGTCTGCAGTATGTGTTTGCCTCAATCAAACTCTTTCGAACAGCCTCTCCACTTGATGGAAAGGATGTCTTCTCATAAGTAGCTTTGCTACTAGATATTATGGTTGATTGAAATAGAGAAAATCCTTTCCTACTCCAAAGAGGTAAAGATTTGGTTTATTCTCAGTTGGCTGGCTTTCCCTTTGATTCCTATAATTGAAAGGACTAAGGTTTTACATATAATAGGAAGTAATTTGAAAGTAAAAAAAAAAAATCAGGTAAGCTTTTGGAATTTTTCCAAGAAAGATAATTAAAAAATACATTCATGCATATAATAACTAGCATTTATATAGCATTTTAATGTTTGCAATGTGCTTTACAAATATTAATTCATTTTATCCTCACAACATCATCAAAAGGAAGGTACTAATATTACACCCACTTTACAAGTGAAGAAATTCAGGCTGACAGAAGTTACATCCAGAGTCACACTGTTAGTAAGGGTCTAAGGCTAGATTTAAACTCATGACTTCCTAATTTCATGAAAATAATGATGTGCTAAAGCATCAAAGGGCAGTCTCAAACTTAGGTCCCCCCCAAAAAAAAGGATTTTTTGAGTCATTCAAAAATCTAAATCAGAACTTTTGAACTTTTACTAATGTCTTTATTTTAGGAGATCAACTTGGGGATATATGAATTCAAAGCAAAGGACATATAATGAAACAATTTAGCAAATCTAAAGATAAAGATTTTCCTCATAGAGACAGGATTAAAACTTCCTATAGGTTATCCACAAGTGTTCACACTTGAGAAGGAAACAAATTCAGGGAATATGCATAATAAAGAGAAATGCAGAGAAGGCAGTTGCACAGGAAATATATGTGGGTCCAAGAAACATATGATCAGATATACACACACACACATATATATAAATATATATATGGAGAGAGAGAGAGAGAGAGAGAGAGAGAGAGAGAGAGAGAGAGATGCTGCCATCTATCTGTTACTCTTCCTCATCAATATTATTTCTCTATTTTTAATGTTCTTTGATGCAATCTGCTGATTTCTGTTTGCATAGATTTAAGCTCCAGGAATGCTCTTTGGCTGTTATCTTCAGCTTTTTTTATTCCCCCTCACCCTATATGTCCAATCAGTTACAAATTTTGTTGGTTCTACCTGCACATCTCTCTCATATCTGTCCCTTTCTCTGTATTCATGTGGTCACCAACAGAAGTCAAATCCTCATCATTTCACAATACATCTTCCACATGTCTCTTAAGGTAATTTTCCTAAAGTGTAGATTTGTCTATGTCATAATTCTATTCATAAAATTCCATTGGTTCCTTATTAACTCTAGAATCAAGTATTATTTCATCTTTATTTCATTTTTTAAAAATTTTGTTAAAAAATTCAACTTTGTTTTATAATATACATAGTTAATTAATACTTTAGTAGTATTCATATTTAAAATAGTAAAAATATACATACTATTCAAAATCATTTTAACTGATAGGAATATATCATCTAAATTTGGAAAGCACTGCATTATATTATACAAATAAAAAGTTGTGGTTTCTCTTAATTGATAAATTTATTTTAAAAGATAAATAGAACCTGAGTTCTTAATCCACACACATAGAAAAGTAATATAATAATATTTCATCTATATGAGAATGTTCCATTTAAGGGAATTTTACAGATAATTAAAGTTTATCACTTTAGATGATAAAACTTTTCAGGGAAACAATTTTAATGGTAACTTTCTTAAAAATAAGCATAATAAATTTGCACTGTCTTTTGAAGCAAAGCATAATGAACATCATTTTGTCCTTTCTTTAGGAGTCAGAGTCACCATTATAAGCATCAATAATTATATAACTAGGCCTTCAAGAGCTATTGAGTTGTTTAGTGTTATCTTTCTCCCTACAGTAATAGCCCAGATTTCCTGGCTTTTGTCACTTCCTTTCTCTGCTTTTTAAAATAAAATTTCCTTCTCTTTGCTCTGAGGTAAGAAGCAGTATGATAATTGAACTCTTTCTAAACCTAAGTGAAAAGATCAATATTTAGATCCTGATTCAAGTATAAATAATGAATTCCCCTGAAGTCAATATTTTCATTTGCACTATTTGAAGTAATAATTATGAAAAACACGGTAATTGGTTACATATCAATGGGAAGCATGAAAACTTGAATAATGCAGATACTTCAAGAAATTCATTATTCCCACTAAGTACTAATTAGAATCAAATTATCCTACTTCCAACCACCTGTGTGACTATGGGCAAATAAGTCAATCTCTTTAGACTCAGTTTCTTCATTTGAACATCTATAACATGAAGAGTTTAGACTAGAAAACAAATAAATTCTGTTTTAATTCTTAATCTGGCATCCAAATGTGAGCTTCTAATAGTCCTGACATATGCTAAACTGTTATCTTAAATAATTTATGTGAAAGAAAACTAAAACAGCAAATAATATCCAGTCTCATGGGATTTTTTTTTGTCAGGGATAGGCAACATTACAGTATCTTATTTAGCCTTGTCTGCATCCAAAATTAGGAATAGCTAAATTATAGAGCTTGTATAGAAGCAGTTACATGGCACACTGGCTAGAAGGCTGGACCTGGAGTCAAGAAATCCTCAGCTCACATCTGACCTCAGACACTTCCAAGATCTGTGTCCTTGGGGAATATATAACATCTGCTTCCATTTTTTCATCTGTAAAATTGGAATAATAATAGAAACTATTCCCTAGAGCTGTCATGAACATACAATGAAATAATAATATATAAAACATGTTGTAAACCCAAAATTGTCATATAAATTATAACTATTGTTATTGTTGTAATTGTTATTTTTACTATTATTAGAAACTTTAGACATCCAAAATAGTCTCCAGGAGAAATGAATACTTAGATGTACCAGAAATGAATATAGCCTAAAATTTTATAATATTATTTATACTTTGACTAAAGGATATCTTTTTTGCAAAATTTTACAAATACATTGGCAAACAACAATTTATGACTCATTCTTTATTGTTATTTTTACCTCTGTATATTATGTAAATTCAGACCATTATCATCTAATATCATGCTTACTATTATTCTCTATTAATTGATTTTTTTCTAATATTTCATTTTACATTCCATCTAGCAAACAGCCCCCAGTAAGGTTCTTAACAGACCACTTTCATAATCAAAATTTTAGAAGAGGAAGTTATCTTTCTAATCACCTAATCTCATTTCTTTTTATGTATATTAGATAATTTAATGCCTTATAAAAATCCTAAATATCACATGTCCAAAACATAATTCATGATTTTTTCCACAATAATCCCCAATAGCTACCTTTCTTCATCATTTTACTATTTCCATTGAAAATACTACCATAGATTACCATAGTTCCAAGAAAGCAGATAACAAATTGGATAAAATGCTAGGCCTGGAGGCAGGAAAACTTAGCTGCCTAAGTTCAAATGGCCCCAGACACTTAATATCTGGGCAAGTCACTCAGTTTCTTCATATGTACAAAGAGCTGGGGAAAAAATATGGCAAACCATCCCACTATCTTTGCTAAGAAAACTCCAAAAGGAGTCATGAAAAATCAAACAATTTTTAAAATGATTGACTGTAGCTCCTTTTATAAAAGTTTATTATCTTGGAGCAATATCTAGTATTTATTCTTTAGCCTTCATAGACAATTGGTAAGTGTTGGGGAATCCTATCTCCACAGCATTGTTTTTAAATTTGTCATTTCTCTACTCAATCTGCCCCTATCCTAGTTCAGGTTACCAAATGGTATCCCCAGTTAAATTCTCTTCTCTCTGAAATCTACCTTTCACACAACTATCAAACTGGTGTTTATCAAGCACAGTTCTGGCCTTGTCACAACCCTACTCAAAAATTTCTAAAAACTTACTATTATTGACTGCAGAATAAAATTTAAACTATCATTTAAGTTCTTTCACAAGCTGGCTCTACACTACCTATTCAGAATTATTACATATTACTTCTATTTCTCTGGACTTTGTACAAGCTGGTCTCCCACTTCCTCCTTACCTCTGCTTTTTAAAAATATCTTGATTCCTTTAAAGATTTGCTTAAATACCACCTACTCTACGAGGTCTTTCCTGATAATCCCCAGCTATAAATATACTACTTTGCAAATTACTTGGTATCTACTTTGTATATATTTTGTATTTAGTTAAATACAGGGTTATATTATATTAAATGTTACCCATAATAATAATAATAAAGATAATACTGATTACTAAGAATAACAATTAGAGGCCAGATTTGAACTAAGGAAGATGAATCTTCCTGACTCCAGACATAGCATTATATCTACTGTGCTGCCTAGCTCCCCTGAATTGTCCATTGCCAATAAGACAAGTTAAATTCTTTACCTTATCATTCAAAGCCCTCTACATTGTGGTCTAATATATTTTTATAAATATATTTTCCATTATTCAACAAGTTCCTCAAATAAATATTGGTTTGTTGTTTTGCTGACTACTTAAACTTAAGAAAATGGAGCAAATATTAACATCGATTATATTTTAGAGTATATTTTGCATATGCCTTCCATGCACCAAGATCTGGTTGTTAAACAATTACCAACAAACTTCAGAATATAAATAAATATAAAACTTGTGCAAAGTAGATATGATGTAAGGCACCTGCAACTATACAACTGATTCAGTTCACTCAGATGAATAAATATGAAAAATAAATAGGAACTGATTTCTAAGAATTAAGAGAACATAAAAAAATGGGGGAAAATGGGAAAAAAATAGAAAAGGCCTCTTATAGGATATATCACTTGAAAAGAACTAGAAATTCCAGAAGGTAGAGTTGAGAAGGGAAAACATTTTTAAAAATTTGGAAATACTTTATGAAAAGTCACAGAAGAAAGAGAGGGAATATTTCCGTGGAGCATTAAGTAAGCTAGTTTGGCTGGAATGCAGGGTATATGAAGAGAATAATGTGAAATCAATCTGAAAAGACACATTTCAGACTTTGTGAAGGATCTGAACATTTGCTGGTTGTATTACAGTGATGATGTCTTTACTATATGGGCTAGACTAGGTGATCAGTGAGATCCCTTGCAACTTTAAAACCTTATGATTATGTTTCTTTAGATTTCAAATTAGAATACTATAAAGCAAATTGGAAGTCTCTAAAGCCTCCTCATTAGGAAAATAGTTTGGTTGGATCTGTGCTATTAATTTGGGATTATCAAGTTAAAGGCTATATGGAAGATGCACTGGAAAAGAGATTAATTAAACATTATTGTAATTTCCCTAGAAGAAATGCCTATTTTCTCCTATATACTGCTTTTCTACTAACTTCATATATATAACTATATATATATATATATATATATATATATATATATATAAAACTATAACCAGGTATCTCCCATCTTTAAACCTTTCATTTGACCCTACTTTATATATGTAGAGATTATTTTCCCCCCTTTACATCTAAACTCAAAGAAAAAACCAAATATAAAATATCATGTATTTCATAATCAAACAGGATGATAGCCCTGAGTTCTAAGATTAAATTTCTTTATTACCCTAGAGAAATACAGTGAATATGTCCTGAATGAATTATTTTTATTTGCTAATTTGTCCAGAAAGTTTTCTGTAGCATATTTGCTAAAAGCTTTGCAAACAAACTGATAAAAAGTAAGAAATAAAGCACTACATCAACTAATAAATATTTATTAAGCATCTACTATATGTTAGGAATTGTGCTAAGATCAAGCATTAAGTGTGTTATACACTTCACGTAATATCAAATAAATTCTCGGCATTTTATAAAAGCATGTGAAAAATGTTTAGTTTCATATAAGTATTTTTTCTATAAATTGCCCCAAAATAATGATGTCATAAGACCTATCTGTATATTTTTGTTTTTGATTGCATCTGTGATTTTTTCAAAAGGCTTCAGATTTATTTTATAATCAGTTCATCATTATTTTATACAGTCTTTTTTTTTTCAAATTCTAAATCCTTTCCCTCACTTGTGTCCTTCCCCCAACCATTGGGAATGCATGATTGATTATCCATGTAAAATCATGTATACTTTATTTCCCATATTAGTAATAATAATTCAAATGTTAGCAATGCTGCAAAAAAGCAAGAAAAATAAAGTGAAAAATTATACTTCAATTTGTATTCAGAGTTCATTATTTCCTATTCTAGATAGAATTTTTTTCATAATAAATCTTTCAGAACTGTATTGGATCACTCTACTAATCAGAGTAAGCTAAGGCTTTCACAGTTGATCATTGTTTGTTACAATACAGTAAAGTTTACAATGATCTCCTAATTTTATTCAGGTCATTATGCATCAATTCAAATAATTCTTCCACATTTTTTCCAAAACTATCCTGTTTGTCATTTCTTTTAGCACAATATTATTCCATTATAATCATATACCAAAATTTGCTCAGACATTCCTCAATTGATGGGCATCATCTCAATTTCCAATTCTTTATCATCACTAAATTTGCTACAAAAATATTTTTGTACCTTTCCCTTTTTGTTTTATTTCTTTGGAGTGGAGACCTAGCAGTAATTTTGCTGGGTCAAAGAGTATTTTAGAGTTTATAGTCCACCCTTTGATGACAGTCCCAAAGTATTCTCCAGAATGATTGCACCAATTCATAACTCCTTGACAGTGAATTTTTTTCATTATTTTTTCACATTCCTTCCAACATTTGTAATAATCCTTTTTTGTCAGTCTAACCAAGTGATAAGTGTGAGGTGGTACCTCATAATTAATTTGTATTTTTCTAATCAATAATTATTTAGAGTGTTTTTTATCTGACATGATCATTCTGGTTTCTTCTTTTTAAAACTACTTATTAATATCCTTTCACCATTTATCAACTGAAGAATGGTTCTTATATTTATAAATTTAGCTCAGTTCCTTTAGCCCAGTATTTCTGAAAAATGAGATGTGTATTAAAAAAAACTTACTGTACATTTTCCCCTCAATTTCCTGCTTTCCTTCAAATTTTGTACATGTTAATTTTGTGTCATTAAGAATTGGATGCTCTGCCATTTGATGCATAAATGTTTAGTATTGATATTACTTTACTGTCTAGGATACCTTTTAGTAAAAATGCACTTTCCCCGATTATCTGTTTTAATTAAGTCTGTTAAAAACCTGGAAAGACTTATATGAACTGATACAAAGGGAAGCAAGTAGAATAAAAAGTAAGCAAGCACAATGCCCATAGTAACAATAATATTGTACCATGAACAACTGTGACTGACTTTAGCTGTACACAGGAATACAATAATTTAAGACAATCCCAAAAGACTCAGGATGAAAAATATTATCAGACTCTAG